>NC_064931.1:187626592-187841592 GCF_023897955.1 Schistocerca gregaria
ATTGGGTAAGTATGACATTATTGTTGAATTGCATAACTCCTGCAACTCTAGCAAGGGTGTGGTCATATGCTGTGATATTATGGACACCGACATAGCCGAACATCCAGCATCTTTAAATAAGAGGGTCTCGCAGACACATACATCATGCACCCCTAATCTAGCCAAGATCGCACAAATTCCTCGTAAAACTGCAGCAGGCAAGTCCTGACTGCTCCCCATGTATTATGACTAAGACATTTTAAAATACATACATTCTTCAGATCCTCAAGATGTGGCAACCATGTACATTTACAGTCAAATACAAGGCCCAGAAACCTTGCTGTGTCAATATCGAAAATAATGTGGTGCGAGAAAGGACCAGATAAAAATGGGAAGACTGCCACAAAAACCCCATTTGTGATGCTGCTCAAGGATAAGACACCTCCATGTAGTATCGTAGGCCTTGTCGATGTCAAAAAATATATCTAGAAGGTGATGCTGGTGTAGGAAATCCTGTTGTATAGTCGCCTCCATGAGGGCCAGGTTATCAAAGGTGGAGTGGTACCTCCTGAACCTACACTGAAAGCAACTAAGGATTCTAAGATCCAGACAGGGAGGAGGTTGACCATCCACTCCTACATCTTTTCCATACAGCTAGTGAGGGCAACACTGTGGTAACTACTTGGGCATGTACGGTCTTTCCCAGGCTTTAAAAGACGAATTAAAATTGTCTCACACCACTAGTCGGGAAAGTGACCTGACGCCCAAATGGCATTCAAAAGTACAACGAGTGTATCTTTGTTTCACCTTGTGAGGTGCCAGAGCATACTGTAATGGATTCTGTTGTGACCAGGGGATGTGTTATGAGCTGTAGACAATCCAGAATCCAGCTCCCACATGGAAAATGGGCAGTTGTAATCTTCATCAGAGGTGGACCGGAAGTCCAGACTACACCTCCCAGCAACTGCTCTATGGTGCTGGAAACCTGGATCCTGACTGACTGTTGCAGTAAGTGTGGCAAAATAGGCTGCCATAGTCTGGGCACTGTCTTGTGGACTGGTTTGGAGAGTGCTGTTCCCATTACAGCAATTATGGGACACCTTCCTCCTCTCCCAGATATTCTCCTTATGGTCTCCCATACAATGGAACTCTTGGTCGAACAATTAATGATGTTCAGGAACTGTTGCCACAACTTCTTCATGCTCTTTTGAATAATCTGCTGACACTTGTCCTTGCCACTCGAAAGGCTGCAAGATTCTCTGCAGCTGGCCGACACTTGAACCTACGCAGAGCTGCACACCTAGTCCTGACTGCAGAGCACCATTTGTTACTACACAGAGGGACAGGTTACGTCTTCTGTTGTCCCGTGAACTATGGAATGGATGCTGCAGCAGCACACTGGATCATTTTGGTAACATGATCCACTCATGCCTCAACATTGGCACAATGTTCAAACTGGGCCAACTGGCTATAAAGTGTCCATTCTGCTCTACTGAGCACCCACTGCAGCAATTTCCTTTCGGGCTCCACTCCATCTGGCAGGTGAATCCAGATTGGGAAGTGATCACTTCCGTGCAAGTCATGGACCACTTCCCATTGAGCAGTGTGAGCAAGAGCTGGAGAACAAAGTGAGAGATCAATGGCAGAGAACGACGCAGCTGCTGTGCAGAAATATATGTTCTGTCCTGTATTTAGCAAGTATGCACATGATGACAAGAGAAGCCTCTCTATTGCTCTACCCCTTGGGCAGGTAGTTGCAGAGCTGCAAAGTACATTGTGTGCATTAAAATGACCAATGAAGATGAAGGGGCATGGGAGCTGTATAATAAGGTCAGTTAGGTCCTCTTCATCATGTGGGAACAAGTGAAGGGAAAAAATTGTTAATGGATGATGCACATGCACTGATCTGGCAACTGCTTGTAAAGTAGTTGTAAGTGAGACAGGTGAGAAGTGGTAGTTGGTACTGACGAAAATATCTACACTTCCTTCAGCTCTCTCTCCACTCAGGTCATCCTTTTTGAGGCGTACATAGCTTTGTAGCTCAGGGGTGTATGAATTATGGAAATTAGTCTGCTGGAGACACAGACACAGTAGTCTATCCTGAGATAAGACATGGAATTTCTCCACATGCGTCCTGAACCCCTGTAAGTGCCACTGTAGTATGGGCGCCATTTCATCAATGTGGTTTTAATTTACCCCTATCTTTGCACCATGGAGGTGAAGCACTTTTAGAGTGGGGGGAGTGGAGAGACTGCCTGGATCTGAGGCATCTGATTCCATAATGTCCTCCTCATCAGTCAGACGTGAAAGAATGATCGCTGATGATGCTCATGACAGCTTTTGACCCAAACGTCGTGAACCTTTCCCTGTACCCCCTTCCTTCAAGGATGAGGGGAAAAGGGGGCACTGAGAGGCACTCTGCTTGTCGTGTGGCTTCTTGACACTCACTAAGGAACTGTTACTGGTCTTTTCTGTGCCAGCTGTTTGGATTGCTTGATCCTTACTCAATTTGTCTTGGCATGTACACATGCAAGTACAGGTGCTGGTGGTGGATGGTCGTTCGCTGGACATCATCTGCATCAAAGCGTCGACCTTAGGAACAGGTTTCTGCACCACAGAAATGCACAGAGTGGTAAAGACGAGAGGTTTTGTTGCCTTATATTCCTTTCTGGCTTCTGCATAGGGAATCCTCTTAGTGACTTTCAGTTCCTGAATTTTTTGTTCCTCTGCAAAAACAGGGCAGTCTTGGCTCCAGACTGGGTGGCTCGCAGAGCAGTTAACGTAGACTGCTGGAGGTAGACAGTCAATCCCAGCTTCATCGGCTACCTTTCCAAATTTCCCACAGGTCGCTACACCCCCACAACTCAGCATTGTGTGACCAAAATGTTGGCATTTGTAGCACCACATAGGTTTAGGTACATAAGTTGGAGGAAACCTGCCATGATAGGCCATGCAGGGCTATGCCACGAAGGGATTCGGTTGGCCACTGCGGCATTCAGAACAAGCCCCATACCGAGCCTCTTTGCAGATGCTGGTGAACCACCACTTTACATCAAGTGACAGTTATTTACGGTGAGCCATGCATAAAAATGGTTCAAATGGCTCTGAGCACTATGGGACTCAACTGCTGTGGTCATCAGTCCCCTAGAACTTAGAACTATTTAAACCTAACTAACCTAAAGACATCACACACATCCATGCCCGAGGCAGGATTCGAACCTGTGACCGTAGCAGTCACACGGTTCTGGACTACGCGCCTAGAACCGCGAGACCACCGCAGCCGGTGAGCCAGGCATATAAAACACTGTCCACACCATATGCTCCTGCATACCACATTGTTGCTTGGCCTCCAAATGGAAAGGCTTTTTCGTAACCGGCAACAGGTAACGAGGCCCTATGGGGTTCGTGCACAGGGTTGCCATCTAGAGATGGATGTGGTCGATCTTCATGTTCTACATCGAGGTTGGAGCAGATTTCCTCCTTGGCTCCTCCAGAGGACCTGACTTATTTTAGCCTTGACCAATTTTAAGAAAGATCATATGTGAGATTTTACATTTCAGTCTCTGCTTCTTAACATTTTAAATATGCATCACAGTTTCACAGTGGTGTAAACTGATGGCTCCAAACAAAGGAATTCCCTTGTCTGCTCTGTAGTGTTCCCTGACCATGTCACAAGGATTCTCCTTCCTGTGGAGTATACCATTTTCTCAGTGCAGCTCCATGTGATCCTGAAGGCACTGGAGCATATGCGTCATATTCAGGGCAAATGGTTTCTCATCTACTCCATTTCCCTCAGTGCCTTAAACTTTTTACAGAATCTGCACACAGCTAAGGAGTTGGCCCAACTGATATATGACCAACCATACTTGCTTCAGCAGCAATTAAAGCAGGTGTCATTCTTCTGGATGCCAGGGCCTGTAGGGATACAGGAAAATGCACATCCTGATTGGGCTGCCAAAGAGGCCTATGGAGAACAAGGTATGGCAAATTGTCCTATTCCTTTGCAGGCTGTCAGTTTTGCATTACATAGGAAGTTCGTGCAGGTGTGAGGTGAGGAATGGCTGGCAGTGATGGACAATAAGCTGCAGTAGGTGAAGTCAACTATCCAGCTGTGGCGTTCCTCCTACCAGTTGTTCAGGTGGGATGAAGTGACCCTTACACATCTTTGCATCGCGCACTGCCCTCTTACATATTACTTTTTACTACGGCGAGAAGATTCCCTGTTTTGTGATGCTTGTGGCATATACATCACTGTATGGCATATTTTAACAGAGTGCACTTAATACCTTTATGCAAGGGCAGATGATGATGAGATTAGTGTGACTAAAGTTTTAAAATTTTGTGATGTGTCTGGACTCTGCCCTAAGCTTTTAGGCTGGAGGTTTTACCGTGTTATGGAGTGGCTGGCTCTTCTTCTTCTTCTTCTTCTTCTTCTTTTGTGGTCAGCCAGCCACATCCATCTGACCTGATTGTTTTAATTCTTTGTGTCACTTTCTTCTGTTTTGTTGATGTTTTAAAATTGGTATGATACTTCGTTTTGTGCTTTTGTGTGGGTACACACATTGTTTTAGACAGTGTGTTCCTTTCAGTTTCTTTGCTGTTTTATACTCCTGTTTTGAGTCATTTTCTGACACTTGTCTCAAACTCTTTTCGCATGGGTGCTGAAGACCTTGCTGTCAGGCGCCCATCCCAACATATCCACCACCACCATGAATGAAGCCAAACTCAGTGGGTTTGTAGAACAATTTACCAGTTTCCCTGAAAGGGACCACATACATGACCTCAGTAGGGCCTTCTTTTGTACGACCTAAGTGATCAATTTAATGCCTACAAGAACTATTAAGGATATTCAAATGAAATTGATGTTGCATACAAATCTCATGAGAAGAGATTCCTCAGACACATTCCTACCCTCTTTGATCACGCCATGACATTTAGAGGTTGCATTGACAGAGTATGTGACCTTTACAATATTTAATTCTCAAAATCAGATGGAACATCATTTTGTAATTTTAATTGTTTGTATGTAGCCATTTACCTGATCATTTGTATGTAATTAGTTTCAGTCACGTGTATATTTATTGGCGCATTTTTCACAATCATTAGTGTATGCTGATGTAACACAGGCAGGGCAATTTCCTCATGAAATTCTTTACTACATCAACTCTGTATTGTGCTCCGAGTCTTCTTACTCTTTGTATCTGTTTTCATAATTTATGGTATGTTTTCCAAAGTTAAAAGCTATAGTATTGCTTAACCCCCCCCTGCCCCCCCCCCCCTCTCTCTCTCTCTCTCTCTCTCTCTCTCTCTCTCTCTCTCTCATTGAATTGTACATCTCTGTCTGCACAGTAAATATTTTTTTTTAAAATGTTATCTTTATCTTCTGTTCCAGTGTTCCCGAATCTTCTTCACCTACTGAAGAATGTCGTGTTGAATTTCCTGAAAATATTGTTGGGTAAGCTACTTTTTCAGAACATACACAATTTTTCAACATGGAGCTAACATTTATGGACGTATTGCCACACTGGGTTTCCCAGACCTGTATGGTCAAAATTAAATAAATAATGAACTCTCAATCCCCTTACTTAAAAACACACACACACACACACACACACACACACACACACACACACGCCCGCAAATAATAAGAAATATAAAGTAATGGTAATTCTTCTGAGACTGGACCTTTCTGCCCCACATGATTCTGAACTTACGTTTTCCAACCAGCATTGATTTCACAGTTCGCTCTTCCAACCCTGTTACCACAACACAATGGTGATTGCACAACAATATTGGTTGCAGTAATCAGTTTACAGTGTTGTTCTTGCTCCCATATCACCATTCATTAGACAAACCATGACTCTGGGCACATCATAGGATGCCACTTTTGCAGCCTCTCCTTCTAGAATAAGTGGTATTGTCCTCAGAGGTGTCCATGGTGCCATCACCCACACCTCTGTAACAGTGTCACCCCCTCCTCCCCTATCCGCTGGTCTTCATCAAAGGTAGCTGGTCCCATTATGGTCTGAAGAAATTGTGGCAGGAATCTGAGATCACTGAAGAGATCGCCAGTGTTATAAATGACTGTTCCCATCAGTGGCCAACCTCATAACCTTTAAGTGGGTGTGTACAAGGGCTTGTTTTTTAATCAAGCAAAGGAAGAGAGAATCCTGAAAATGCTACATCTCAGCTTTTGGAATGCATGCATCACCCTCCGAGGTGTGGGCCAAGCTGTTTCTACTTTTAACATTACTTGCTCATGATTTTCTGCGATATCTGGTTTTGGGATTGGATTCTACTTGCAGTGGCTTGACAGTAACATCATCCCATTGTTTGAGCGAGATAAAAATTCAGCTTTCATTTGCATGTATAGACCAATCAGTCTCATTAACAGGTTATGCAGATTGCTGAAGAGGATGGTGGCGTAGCAATTGTGCTGGATCCTCGAATCGCAAATCTTTTGCCCATTTATCAGTGTGGCTTTCTGGTCCACAACTTACTACCTGGTCCAGTTGGTAATGGCAATTCAGCAGTTTTTTTTAGAAAGCATTAACACCTTATCACTGTCTTTTATATTTGGATAGAGCATACTGTACAAGGGGTAGTCATTAAGTTTTGATTATCACCTCAAAAATAATAAAGCTGTGACCATAGAACTTGATAACTGTGTTAATCCTTCTCTACACATTTATCCTTCAATGCACAACATTTTTCTCAAACACAAATGACTCGGCAGAGACCTTATTTGCTGAAGTTTGTGTTTTGCTGTTCAGAAAGTGGCCCACTTGAAAATAACATTTCACTCTGGAAGTGCCTGCTACAGATGGTTTTTTCATCTGAGGAAAGAGGAAGAAATCAATGGGTGCCGTGTCAGGAATAGAGAGGGGTGAGGTAAAATTTGGTATCTCAGAGAAACAGCATATGTCCTGTGCAGAATGAGCTAGGATGTCATCATGGAACAAAACACCCGCTTGGACAGAATCCGGTGATGCTTCATCTTGATAGCCTCCAGTAGCCTCATAAGGAGATTCTGGTAGTATGCTCCTGCAATGATATGCTCCCTTACAAATGTAACCTGGTAGCACAACAGAATAGCAATCCCCAAACACTCAGATAGTCTGCCACTTCATTCATCATCATTCAGACAGAGAAAGTGTCTGTGCCAGATAAACATTGTGTCATATGATGGTGCTTTGTTGCTTCACACTTTACCCAGCTCAAGTTGGACCTGACCGACACAGTGTTACACTTCAGCAGCAGGAAACTAGTTACTGCATGATACTCCACTTTATCGATGGGCTATGCTCTTTGGTTTTGGCTCAGCTAGTGGCCTTCTGCAGTACTGCAGCAAGGGTATTTCACTGTGCACCAGGACTGCAGACGTGTACTTGCAAGCAAACAAAAAATTAATAATGTAACTTTTTCTGAGGTGATAATTAAAACTTTCACTACCCCTTGTATTATCTGTCACAACACAACTTCGCTATACTCCATGATTGGGTTTTCAAGGTGCTTTTGTTCTGGTGTAACCACAAGTGTCAGAATGAAGATGCAGAATGCAAAACCAGAGAAGACGGTGACACGATGTCAGCCAGTAGCCTGCTGACGAGGACTGCACCACGACAGGAGAGCCCCCTGCAAGAAGTGAATATAAGCGCCACTCCTGCCAGCCTTGCCCACTGAAATCGACTCCGTGTACAGACATCTTTGGATGGTAGTAGACCGGCACTCGCAGAACAGATTATAGTGATCCATATCAAGTGCTTACTTGGATTTCTTTATAGCAAAGACTATTACTGTTTGCATGTTACTTGCAACAGCGATGTAACTCCTAAGTTAAGTATTGTCAATTTGCTTTATAGCAATAAAACTACTAATGTTATTTGCTTGAATTGTTGTACAGCATTCCAAGAATGCCACATCCTTCAGGCACACTATACGAGACGAATGGACGAGACCAGACAGCTTTACTGATTTTTATTTGCAGCATATTGTCACCTCTATGTTGTTAGTTAGTCTGTTCATTTCTCAGCTCCCTGCAAGTCCAAGAGAATTCTATAACTCAGAGCTCAGTGTTGAATGCTACACTTTTCCTTAGAGCCACCAACAAATTTGTTTGCACCATGGGTCTGGTAGTTACTCCCACTGTTTATGTAGATGATTTTTGGATTTTGCAGAGCTCCCCACTCTGTGGGCTTAGATTATAGTCAACTTCAAGGAACTGCGAGGATCGCCTTTTCTTAAACCTCCTATCATTGCTACCAATTTTTACTTGACCCAGACCTCTGCTTGGGGAACCATTACCGTTAAGGTAATCACACAGTCCCCCTCCCCCCCCCCCCTCTCTCTCTCTCTCTCTCTCTCTCTCTCTCTCTCTCTTTTTTTTACTGTCTCTTCGACAATAAACTGACATGATCACCAAGTATCCACCAACTTAAAACAAGTCCCACATGTAAGTTTATATCAACTGAGGACAGGTCGCCAAATTCATAGTGACTTTCACCTCCCTCCTCTTGAATGTACCCATTGGGTGACCGCATGTTGTGCCACAGTATGTAACCAGACCACAGGTCCATTTAGACCTATTCCAAGGGTCTAAACTGTCCATCATTCATATTGTCTTTGGACATAGTTTCCTTTCAGTCCTCTAAGAAAATTGAGACAGTGAAATAATTTTTACCTATTGCACTAAAAATACAGAATAGACAGGTTATGCTTTCATCAATTTTGAGACCAGGAACAACGCCCTTTTACCAGATGAGTCTTCATGATGGAACTGAACTGGTGGCTATTGCTAGATACCCCAAATTCATCAAGAAGAAAACCCATGATAGCTTGCAATGATTCTATGAGCTGTCTGCAGGCTATTTTGCTGTGCTACCTTCACCACCTAGTAGTGTCTGCTTTCAGTGACCTTCTTTATGATCTCAGCCATACTGCCCCCTGCTGCCTCCAGGCAGACAGGCCCCCATGTTGGGCATTCTGCAGAGCCAATTGACCTTTATATACGTCTGCTGTGCACTTTGACACCTCTCTCTCTCGGATTGCATTGATGCGGTCTTTTAAGGTGTCTGACATTATTCTTCATGCCGCTGGTACTGCTATCCCCCAATCCATAGGTCTCCCTCATCGTCGACCGGTATCGTGGTGGACCAAGGACTCAGCAGTTGCTACCCAGAGCCACCAATTGGTGCTGCAATGATTTAAACAATGCTCTTCAGAGACTAACCTTATCGCTTTTAAGAGTCTCCATGCTAAGGCTTGCTACCTTGTTAAGCAGAGTAAAAAGGAATGCTTGGAACACTATGTTTCCTCCCTGGGGATGTGTGCCTCTTCAACCCAGGTTTGGTCTGAACTCCGTAGCCTTCTGGGCTGCTAGCAACAATCAACTGTCCAGGATCTTATATTACATGGTGTTCTGTGCACTGATCCATTGTTCTTTGCAGAACACATCTCGAAACACTTTGTGACAGCATTGGCATCCTCTTCCTATCCTGCTGTCTTTCTCTGGCAGAAACAAGATGAAGAAACCCCCCTCTGTTTCAAGCCCAATCAAGTTGAATCCTGTAATGAACCCTTCACTGAATGAGAATTCTTGCAGACTCTTACCTCTTCATGTGACTTGCCCCCGGCCCGTATTCCAGCCACAACCAGATGATCCAACAATTGAATGTTACCCATAGGCAACATCTACCCAGGGTTTTTGTAGTAACACTGTTGCCGGCAGAGGTCGCGTACAAATTCTCACGTGCCCTCTAGTGGACGGGACTCTATGTGCGGCAACTACCGTCCGTGACGCGCCGTGCCGATGTGTACCTCCCGCGATCTTTATGATGGCTACTGCACTCCTCTTCCTTCGGGGGGGTGAAGCCACTGTGATCCACTGCGTCGGAAGGTGGAGCATCGGGCAGGAGCGATGACCTCCACGTCCATTGGAAGGCTGGAGACGAGGGGATCTGCCAGCCCTCGAGACGGAACCTTCGAATACAGCTGGAAGTGACCCACACGAAGAGGCCCCTGTCGTCCCGCCACCAGAGCCCGGGACAGAACAATAGACAAGCCGTCAAACTCTGTATGCTGGTCCAGATCGGGAGGGGCAAGACCCAGTGGCGGGGACGATGGGGAAGGGACGACCACAGGTGAACCAGCCTCCTGAGAAACTGGGCCTGCGAGGGGGGCCTGCTCTTGCTGGGACATCTCTAACAATGGCGATACCGGTGCTGGAGCTACTGGAGGCTGTCAAGGCTGAGAACCATCTCATTGCGGCGGACTCACAGTGGCGAGAGGCGGTAACGCCCTCTGAGAAACCAACACGGGCGCCAGCAATGGGGAAGCCGGTGCCAGAGAGGTCGGAGGATGGGTGCCCAAACGTGGACGTAGCTGATTTTGGTGACGATGTACCACCCGGTCCCCCATATACAAGGTATAGAGCTGGTGGCCATTTCAGCACAGGATCACCCCCGGTATCCAACGTGGATTGCGACCAAACCCACGTGCCCAGACCGACATACCCAGTGGAAAGCCAGGTACTCCATTTTGTGAAGACTGGCAAGGACCAGGCCAGAGGTGGTGCTGCAGAGTCCTAGGTTGGCGCCCGTGGAGGAGCTCTGTGGGGCTGCATTCTCCCGTTGGTGTGGTCCGGTATGCCGTCAGGAAAAACGTCAATCCCTCCTCCGCAGGAAATTCGTGCACATACTTTTTCATCTGTGTCTTAAATGTGCGCACCATGCGCTCGCCTTCCCCATTTGATTGTGGATGAAAGGGGGGAGAGCAAACATGCCGAATACCGAAGCGCCTACAAAAATCTTAGAAGGTCTGCGAAATAAACTGAGGTACATTGTCCGAGACCAGGGTGACTGGCAGACCTTCCATGGAAAAGATTTTTGCTAGTGCCTGGATTGCAACTTCTGAAGTGGTTGAGGAGCAGCGAACCACATATGGGAATCGGGAATAAGCATCAATGACAATGAGCCAAAAGCCATTGAGAAACGGGCTCGCAAAATCAATGTGAACACGTTCCCATGCTTGGGTTGCCGGCGGCCATGAAGAGAACGGTGTCCTGGGAGATGCCTGTTGGCTCGCACACTGGGAACAGGTGGCCACCGGGCCAGTACACATGTCTGCGAGCCAAGGTTTTAGTACGGGAAACACCCCAGTGCCCCTCATGTTTTAACGTGAGGACCTCCCTTCGTAAACTTGCAGGAACAACCACGCGAGGAGCTGTATCATCGGTAGCCAGAAGTAGAACTCCTTCCAAGACCGAGAGGCGGCCGCGTAGAATAAAATAATTATGAAGATGGTCCGAGGCCCGGCCTGCATGTCGGGATGACCACCCCTGCTGAATGAGGCGAACTACTTGCCGGAGATCCGGGTCAGCTGCCGTTTCCCTGGTGACTCTAGAACTAGTGATCAGGAAGCCATCAACCGCTTGGCGGGACGCCACACCCAAATGAAAACACATAATCTCCTCTCTATCGAACTTAGGATCCGGGCCCACCGGAAGACGGGAAAGAGCGTGGGCGTTGGCATGCTGTCAGGAAGGGTGAAAATGAATGTCATAATGGTACTTACAGATGAACAAGGCCCAGCGCTGTAGTCTGTCGGCCGCCCTATCCGGAATCTGAGAGGTGGGGCCAAATAACGATATTAACAGCTTATGGTCAGTGATTAACTGAAACTTCATGCTATACAAGAAAGAGTGAAACTTGGTAACAGCGTAGACAATGGCCAAAGCCTCTTTTTCCACCTGGGGTTAATGGGCTTGCGCGGGACTAAGAGTTTTAGATGCAAATGTCAGTGGTTGCTCGGAACCATCCGCATTGCGATGGGTCAGGACCGCTCCCACTCCATACTGCGAAGCATCTGTAGCCAGGACCAACGGCTTATGGGGGTCAAAAGTAGCCAAACAACGCGCTGACGTGAGGAGGCCCTTGAACGAGGTGAACGCTCGCTCGCATGCAGGCAACCAATCAAAAGGAACACCCTTGCGCGGAAGGCAGCACAGGGGGTGGGCTATGGTGGAAGCCCTGGGAATGAACTGGTGGTAATAGGCAATCTTGCCTAAAAAAGCTTGTAACTCCTTCAGCGAAGCGAGCCAAGGAAGGTCGACGATACCTTGGACCAAACTTCCCAATGGCTGGATGCCGTGCCGAGAGATGGTGAAGCCCACATACTCAATGGACGGTTGGAAGAAGTTTGACTTACGCAGGTTGCAACGCAAGCCCAGGGACCTGAATTTGAGAAAGAGGGCTCAAAGGTTGTGCAAGTGTTCCTTCGTGCTGCGGCCTGTGACTATTATGTTGTCCAGTTAATTAATACAATGAGGGATTGTCTATGTGACGTGCTCAAGATAACGCTGGAATATCGCTGGGCCACTGGATATTCCGAAGGCCAACCGCTGGTATTGGTAAAGGCCAAACGGGGTGTTGACGACCGCCAGCCGTTTGGAGTCCTCATCAAGTAGTATCTGATGATAAGCCTCCGAAAGATCAATTTTCGAAAAATATTGGCCTCCCGCCACGGCTGAGAACAATTCATCAGCACGAGGCAAAGGATAGATGTCCACCACCAATTGGAAATTAATGGTGGCCTTGAAATCGCCACAAAGACGTAATTTTCCTGAGGGTTTTCTGACAATGAAGAGGGGCGAAGCCCACTCACTAGAAGAAATGGGAAGAACGACCCCTAGGGCTGTCAGCCAGTCTAGCTCTTCTTTTACTTGGGGGCGGAGAGCCAAGGGGATCTGCCTCGTGCTAAGAAAACGTGGGCGAGCCGACGCCTTCAATGTTAAGTGATCTTCAGAGTCTGAAACATGCCCCAGGCCCTCCTCAAAGATATCTGGAAAGTCTGATATCAAAGATTCCAATGATTGATAGGGAACGTCTTCGGAGATCAATTGTATGGTGTCAGCGATAGAAAAACCGAAAGCTTGAAAGGCGGAGCTCGCATCACTGACAACAATAAAAGTAATAGGCCGAGTGACTGATTTGTAAGTCACGTTGGTAGTGAATTGACCCAGTAGGGGAATGAACTGTTTACCATTACCATGGAGACGCCGGTAAACTGGCGCCAACGGGGGCGATCCAAGGTCGGAATAAGTTTGTGCATTCAACAAAGAAACTGCCGCGCCCCTATCTACTTGCAGTTGTAATCAGCATGACCGAGAGATGGTGTACCGACACCTCAATAAAGAGTTTCTGTGCCGATGCGTCGGGAGCCTGGCCCGATGAAACTTCCTGAATGTCAACGTCCATGTCGCCGTACCTGCTTCCTTCGATTCTTTTGAGGCTGAGCGGCAAACTTTAGCAATGTGTCCTTTTTTATTACATTTACAACAAATGACCCAACGCTGGGGGCACTCTGACCGATCATGATGTATATAGCACGAGCACAGGATGGCAACAGGGGTCGGCGGCCGGAATTCTGTTTACGCGCTGTGCGGGAGCGGCCGTAATGGCCGGATTGTACCGCCCGCTTGTCATCCACCCCGGGCACAGTGGACGTGGCCGTGCCACCCTGAACCGCCGTGACATTGCACCACGTTTCCAACTGTTGACCTGTGGCATGAGAGACTTCATACGATTGAGCAATGGACAGGACTTCCTCAAGGGAAGGGTCTTCTAACTGCAGGGCCCGTTGCTGGACCTCCCTATCAGGGGCCGAACGAACAATGACGTCGCGCACCATAATGTGGGCATACGACTCTCGCAACTGCTCCGTGACAAAATGACACTTGTGACTAAGACCGTGCAGGGTAGGGGCCCACGCCCGGTAAGACTGATGGGGCTGTTTCTTGCATTGATAGAACTCAACCCTAGCCGCCACAAGATGAGTGTGGCAGCGATAATATGAAGACAGCAATGAACACAATGCGTCAAAAGACAAGGGCGAGGGTTCCTGCAACGGCACTAGCTGCCGCAAAACTTGATACAGCAAGGGAGATATCCAAGACAAGAAGAGAGCATGACATACCTTCGCATCGGCAACATGAAACGCCTGGAAATGCTGCCGAAGGCGATGTTCATATGCCTCCCAATCCTCCACCGTCTCGTCATACGGGGGAAAGGGAGGAAGAAACAGCGTTGGAGCAGACTGCGTGGAGAGCAACGCCGGAAGCACTTGTTTCATGGTGGTCATGAGCTCCGTCTGCTGCTCAACCAAAACCCGCACTAAATCCTCCATGCCGTGGATAAGCTGCGAAACTGGTACAACGATGCAACATGTGAAAGAACGACACTACTCGTCGCCAATTGTGTAGTAACACTGTTCACGTTTTACGTTGCCCTTCATTTAGCATAGATGGGGACTGTGTCCTAGGCATGCCCGATGTTAACTGACTGGGCACGGCCCGTGCTGCTTGAGTTGTTGTTGTTATTCTGTCAGCAGAGGTCGCGTACGAATTGTCGCGTGTCCTCTGGTGGACGGGACTCTATGTGCGGCAACTACCGTCCGTGACGCACCATGCCGATGTGCACCTCCCGCGATCTTTCTGATGGCTACTGCAGTTTTCAACCACATTTGGCTCACTGGTGTTTTCCTCTTGCAATGGCAAGAGAACATAGTTATCCCCATACTTAAGCATGGGAAAAAACCCAACATCTCTCGACAGCTACCAACCGATTAGCCTGTCCAACTTTCTTTGTTAACTACTCAAGAGGATGATTAGTTTCTGGTTATGTTGGATACTCAAATCTCAGGGCCTTTTGTCCCTGTATCAGTGTGGCTTCGACGCTCTACAACTGACCATTTACTCAGATTGGAAACAGCAATCCGACAGGGTTTTGCTAAAAGCTGACAACTTGTCGCGGTCTTCTTTGACTTACATAAGGTATATGACATGGCTTGGCACCATCACATTTTAGTTACCTTCTATGACTGGGGTTTTTGCGATCCCCTTCCAACTTTTATCTGTGAGTTTTTATCCCAACAGCTCTTCCGGCTTAGAGTTGTCACTTCACTCAGCACCTCTTGGATCCAAGAGAATGGTATCCCAAAAGGTTGTGGGTTAAGAGTCACACTCTTCCTTCAATGGACTTGTAACCTTTATTGGGCCTCTGGTTACCGCAGCATTGTATGTCGATGATTTTTGAAATCTGGTGCAGCTCCCACTCTGTAGCATCTGCTGAATGCCAGCTCCAAGGCACGATCTGATGGGCCTCTGTGTGGACCCCTTCCCATGGCTTCCAGTTCTCTCTCTCCAAAACACACATTATGCAATTTTGCTGTTGACTCACAGTACAGCCCAATACAGAACTTTATTTATGCACCCAGTGCTTAGGTGTTGTAACACATGCCTGTTTCTTAGGCATCCTGTTTAATAAAAAGCTGACGTGGCTGTCCCATATTTGCCATCTGAAGACTACTTGCATGCAGACAGCTTGGGTTCCAGACTGAGCTACTCTTCTCCCTCTTTACTGCATTCTGGTTTTGTCCAGGCTAGATTATGGTTGTCAGGCTTATGGCTCAGCGGCTCCTTCCATTCTGAAACTACTTGACCCTGTCCATCTTAATTGGGTGCATCTGGCTATCAGTGCCTTTTGTACTAGTTCCATCGACAGTCTCCTTGCAGAAGTGGGGATTCCCCCTCTGCAAATATGATGAAGCCAATGCCTTGATACCCACCTTCAGATGGGATTGCTGGTTTTTTATTTTATTTACATGCCCAGTTCGGTAGGTCCAAATTGTGTCAGCACATGAAATTACAACATAAAACTAATACAGGTGAAATAAAATATTTTTATGAACCCAAAAAAGCCAAGCCATAAGTTTAAGTAAACGCATTCAAGAGTATAACATAGGAATCAGCTTAATTTTTCAAGGAACTCCTCAACAGAATAGGAGTAGTGACCCATGAGGAAACTCTTCAGTTTTGATATGACAGCATGTGAATTACTGCTAAGAATTTTGAATTCTTGTGGTAGTGTATTGAAAATGGATGCAGCAGTATACTGTACACCTTTCTGTACAAGAGTTAGGGAAGTCCGATCCAAATGCAGATTGGATTTCTACCTAGTATTAACTGAATGAAAGCTGCTAATTAATGGGAATAAGCTGATATTGTTAACAAGAAACGACAGTAAATAATATATATTGAGAGGAGAGTGTTAAACTACCCAGACTAGTGAACAGATGTTGACAAGAGATTCGCGAACTTGCATCACTTATTTCCCAAACTGCCCACTTCTGAGCCAAAAAGTCCTTTTAGAATGGGAAGAGTTATCCTAGGATATAATACCATATGACATAAGTGAATGAAAATAAGCAAAGTAGACTAATTTTCGTATCGAACAATCACTTACTTGAGATACTGTTTGAATAGTAAAAATGACAGCATTAAGGTTGCATAAGTTTGAATGCATCTCATTTCACATTGTTGGGATCTCCATCCTATTCACTGGAATGGGCCCTGTGTATTTCCTTCCTCACCACTTTCCCTCTTGGATGGTGCCTAGATCATGGATTAGGACCAACCTATTTCAGGTTCTTAAGGTCTCTGTCACCCCTACGATATTCTGGCATCTTCTACATTCCATTCTTGAAGAGTTCCAGGGTGTTACCATCTTCTACACTGATGGTTCTAAAGCGATAGATAAGACAGGATCTGCTTTTATGTCTCCTACTGGCATGGGACATGGAACACCATTTACTGTCGATGATCATGTAGTGTGCAGAGCTGCTAGCCATTAACAGAGCTGCCCATTTTATTACTCAGGCTTCACTTCACAGTGTTTTAACATGTACCCACTCAGCAACCTGTAAACTGTAGACTGATGCTACTCTTCTCACTCTTTGGTCTCTGCCCTTGGCTGTGCCACCTGCTCAGTTGTCTTTCTCTGGGTCCCAAGTCATGCAGGCATCCCAGGGAATAAACTGGCAGAACATTTGATCATAGAGGCAGATACTTATCCCCATTCTCTTTCATGATTTCAGAGGCAGATATGCAGATACACGTCAAGTCTCTCACTGCCCAGAAGTGGAATGACATCTGTGGCACTACTGCTCTCAGTAATAAACTCCGCGCAACCAGTGAGACTACTGCAGTTTGGCACTCTTCCTTCCACTCTTCTTGGAGTCCACTATCTTATGCCATATACACATTGGTCATACTAGGCTCACCCATTGTTTTCTCTTGTGTAACGAGCCATCCTCACAATGTTGCTGTGGAACCAGACTGACGGCACCCCAGGTATTGGTGGAATGTCTCATTATTTTGGCCCATCCGCAGCTCATGGTCCAGTGGCTAGCGTTGCTGCCTCTGGATCGCGGGATCCCCGGATTCGATTCCCAGCCGGATTGGGGATTTTCTGTGCCGGGGGACTGGGTGCTTGTGTTGCCCTCTTCATTTCATCATCATCATTCATGACAGTGGCTAGATTGGACTGTGTAAAAAATTGGGGCATTGTTCGGGCACTGATGACCGCATAGTTGAGCACCCCACAAACCAATCATCATCATCATCATCATCATCATCCTTGTGGCCCTTCATACTAAGTATAGCCTTCCAGATTCCTTAATATTAGCAGACAATTCATGGATGGTTGAACTGATCCACAGTTTACTACCTGAAAGTGGTTTTTACTTTCAGTTATAAGGTTTTGCTTTACTCCCAGAGTAGGGACAGGGACAGGTTGGTTGTTGTTGGGGCCTCTCTTTGTGGTTTCTGTTGTGTTGGCTGAAGAGCCAACACCGTGTTACAACTGGAGGTCGAAATGCACGCGTTTTAGCTCGCGCAGGCTGGCATGAGGAGGGAAGAACTATACTGAGGTGAGGTCTAGAACATGACAAGGAATGAGAGTTCAGAAAGTGGACATAATTAGTTTGATACTTAACTTCAATCCATTAATGAGGAACATCGCTCTTGACGGTGATGATTCACAATATTATCTGTTAAGAAGACATATAGTAATTGAATATGGTGCCTTGCTAGGTCGTAGCAAATGACGTAGCTGAAGGCTATGCTAAACTTCCGTCTTGGCAAATGAGAGCATACGTAGTCAGTGAACCATCGCTAGCAAAGTCGGCTGTACAACTGGGGCGAGTGCTAGGGAGTCTCTCTAGACTAGACCTGCCGTGTGGTGGTGCTCGGTCTGGAATCACTGATATCGGCAACGTGCGGGTCTGACGTATACTACGGACCACGGCCGATTTAAAGGCTACCACCTAGCAAGTGTGGTGTCTGGTGGTGACATTACATTCCTCCCCCACAAATCGGCGGACAGTTGTGGTATAATGCCTCCAACCGCCGTGGGGAGGACCGCATGTTGATGTATGCGACGAGGTGGGGAGCCTAACAACAGGTGAGGCTGTGCCACCCGCACCCTGCCATTCGGACCGAGGGGAGCTAGGGAACGCCTGAATGCCTGAAAACCTACTCCAGGGTGCATGCCAACATGCGGTGTATGCGCCGGTAGAGAGACAGGAGGGACGGAAGGGTCGACCTCCATCGGGCCGGGGCACCTGACGGGCGAAGACGACATGTGGTCCAGAGCGGACAAGAGTTCCATGTCGGGCGACAACTGGTCCTGGGGAGCGATCGGCAGCGCGTAACCCAGGGGGGCGCCCGGCGGCTGCAGCAACGCGTCCACTGGAGGCGTCGCCGGCGGGAGAACAAGTGGCGGCGGCACGTCGCCATGAGGCAAAATGGAAGGCAGCGTCGGTAACACCTGGGGCTGAGGCAAGCCAGAAGATGGGTCCCCGGGGCGCTGACCGGACGGCACTGATGCTGAAAGCAGACAGCGAGCAGCAGATCCCGTGCGACGACAGAGGCGCAGATTGAGATGTCGGCGTACCTCACCAGAGGCCCCCAAAACCAGATACATAGTGCACCCGAGGCAGCGAAGAATGCGCCCTTCGAGCCAACACCATGAATGACAATAGTGGCGGTAGTAGGCAACGTCGCTGCACAGGAACCTTATGCGGCGGATGAAGCAAAAACATCAAGGTTCGATGATGCCGACCGTGGAGCAACTCAGCCGACGAGCGACCATCTCAGGGCTGAGAGTGATACCAGGACAAAAAGAGCAATAACGCGTCCTCCCGTGAATGCGACTCTTTCAACTTCAACATCTGTGACTTGAAAGTCCTGACCAATCATTCAGCGGCACCGTTTGACTGTGGCATTCCATTTCTGTGTGTCTCTTGTATGCACAATACCTGGCACTGGCATTGACTGCGTAGACCTTGTGGCAGCTCTTCTTTGGCTGCTGTTATGCCTTCTGTGTTAACATATATAATGGTCAACTGTGGGCCTGAAAAGGTCTCAGAATATTCTTGAAATTCTATCAAGATACTGTGGCACAAATCAGTTTAAACCCTATCCTTGAAAGATTCAAGTTTGTGCTTTTCATTTGAGAGATAGGGAAGCTACTTGTAAGTTGATTATAGCATACCAGGAGTTGAGTCTCAACATTGCTACACTCCAAAATACGTAGCAGTGACACTGGACAATCTCTTACTTTCAAGAGACACTGCATGAATTGCAAGTTGGAAGTTCCCACCAGGAACAATCTGTTAAGAAAATTGGCCAAATCACCGTAGAGCAATGAACTTGAAACCATTTGAACTTGTGCACTTTCATTAGCCTATTCTACAGCAGAGGTTACTCTCCCTGTTTTATGTAATTCATCACATGCCAAACAGGTAGATGTAGCTCTCAACAACACCTGCAGAATTAATAACAGGTTGTTTGAAATCTGCTCCTGTCGAATGGATATACCATCTTGCAGAAATAGCACCACCACCCAATCGAAGAGAAATTGCGGCAAATAAGGAATGAAAGAAAGGGGAATAAGTACAAACCTATCCCCTCTATGGGCATAAACTGCATTCACAGCAACAGAAGTGAAGGAAGAGTTTCCATAGAACATGATAGGTACTTACTACCACGGCAGAAAGTGCCAGGGTGCAACTTTGGAAGGATAGACTTCCCTTCCCTCTGGTTGGAAAGAGAGTTTCTGAGACTCTGCCTCCAGAACATGACAAGGAATGGATGACCTGGATATCTTTGAATAGGCTGAGATCAGGAGTGAGTAGATCAGTGTTTAATATGGCAAGATGGGGCTACAGTACAGAAGACAATATTAAGTGTGATTGTGGAGAAGTCCAGACTGTCCAGAACTGGGCCAATTTTTTTTGTAAAAGACTATGTAACATGTTAACTGTGCACCAATATAGGTTTCTGACACGACAAAACTAATTATAACTCTGACTTTTATGCTGACCCAATTTTATGCCTCCTGTTTATATTTCCTATAATTGCTTTTACCTCCTCCAATTATCATTGTTTCAGACAGCTCTGTCCTACTTAACCCTCATCCATTTACAAAATTGTTGTTTATTATATGCACCCCCCAACAAGAAAAGTGACAGCAGTAAAGAAACTGCATCTTTAGTTTATGTCACTGTAAAATATGTCTGAAGTGCCCCAGTGTGCATGAAAAATGTAATGGAATTTACTGGCAACAGTACTTACTTGAAATTTAAAAGCAGTTTATACTACTTCGGTATGATTTTTATAGAATTAATTCTGTAAGTTTAGTTTTCTCAAGTACTGCATTTTCCAATTGTATCACTGTTCTTGCCGAGGTGTGATATATTATTTTCATGCATACCTCTTGTTGGCCACCTGCGGATCTGGGGGTGGGGGGTCTCACTGCAGATGAACCCCGGTGCATTGATACTGGCAGTTTGTACTTCAAACAGTTGTTATGCACTTATTTTATTGCTAGAAAATGTAAGTTGTTTGTATCAATAAAAATTCATATCCAACCACTAGCCCCACATCTCAAAGTACACAGTTTAGAATTCTCTGCCATCTGTGCAGTTTTGAAACTAAAGATTTGGACACCCTATATATACAAATGTTCATATCTGGTGTTGGAATATTCCATATTTAATACCCTTATTGAGATTTTTAGTGAACCATAAACTATAGTTAATAATGTTTCACTCAGTCTGCAGTGCAGCACGGAGCACATTAGTCCAAAAGAAAAAATTTAAGAATAGAGCAGTGTATGAACTGTGAGTAAACTATAGAAAACACTCATTTTGGTTTATTTTATAGGGAACATATGAAACATTCAAACAAAAGCCTTAAAGTGCCATCAAATGAATAAAACTACCTACTGCTAAAAAAATTGCAAGATAATTAACATTATACTAAAAACCACTACGGACATGAATACAAATTGTGACAAATTTTCAGAGATGACTTTGTAGTTGAAGAGAAGTGTTAGTGCACTGTTAAGATTGCAGAAGAGGGAATTAAGAACTGGAACATGAAGAAAACTAAACAAGCACATATACTGTGGCTAAGAGAGATGGTGCAGTAATATGACACTAGACTCGTATTAGATAGGGAGGTGGTTCAAATCCCTATCTACACATCCTGATTGTTGTTTCTATGATTTACCTAAATCCCTTAAGGCAATTGCCAGAGTGGATCCTTCAAAAAGGGTGTGCCCAATGTCTTATCCTATCCTGTCCTAATCAGAGCTTGTACTCCATCTCTAATGACCTCTTCTTTGATGAAACATTGAACTCCAGTCTTCCATCCATTTTACTTACACAGGGGTAGGCATCATAGTTCATTAGTCAGAATGTCAGGCAACACTAGTATGTACTATAGAGAGACAATACTAAGTGTCTTAACACATTAAGAAGTAGAAACAATAATAGAGTGTGTGTGTGTCACAACATTCTTGAAACATTGTTGGAATAAGTAGATACAGTAATTCAACACATACAAAAAGGAAAAACAGTGTAGTGATGGGACAATAATAAGTATGATAAAATGGATAGAAATTATAATCTTGCAGAATTATTTGCAGAATATCTGTGTAAGAAGACAAGACAGTACCCAAAATTTGTCACAATATCTTGATATTTATCTTGAACATTTTATATTCCGTGGAGCAGCATGCTGTTGTGGAAATTGAGGGTAATTTTAGATCAAACAGCTACCTGTTTAAACTACATAAAATCAGCTATTAATGTTATTTTCTCCAACGCGTTTTGAGGGATGTGGGCAGCAGCCCTAGCTGTGTTTTCATCTTCAAGGCAGAGGGCATCCATCTTTTTTTTTTAGATCATCATGTATAGTTTCTTATTTATGTTTCTAACCCTTATGTCCACACTAAAAAAATTATACTTTGTCCTATAACCAGGTAACCAGTGTAACCTAATGAATTTATTGTCGTACCGTCACTGTTGGCAACACTCAGCTCAGGGCATATACGAAATAGTTGCAACAAGGTGTTCTAGTTATTGCTGGCTACTGTTGCACAACATTACGAATTGTTCATTATTGTTTACACCTGAACTCTGGATTCTTATGGGTGATCAGCTGGAATTATCTGAATACAGCAGATAAAGCTATGAAGTAAAAGAATAGTATATTAGAAAGTTATGGTCTATTGTTGAGACAGAAGAGGATGACGCTATAGATTTCAGTGACAAAGATTCTGCATACAATTGGACTTCATGTAAGAAATATGCTGCTGCTTCAGGTAGTGAAGATACCATTGGTACTTATAGTGATGTTGAAGTTGAAAGAGAGACATGATAATAGTACCAATGAAAATGATAGAGCTGTCAAAAACAGTGAATCAGTTGTATCTTCTGCAGGCATTCTATGTGATACAGATGGAACTAAATGGCTTAAGGAACCAGTTGGGACAAGAAAGTTGCTGAAGCATAATATTTTGCAGGAAACGGCTGGTCCAACACGTACAACAAAACTTCTTTTTATAAGGACCTTCAAAAGTATATTTGCAAAAGAAATGTGTGATATAATAGTATGTGGAACCAGTAGGAAGCCAAATCAGGTATTCACAAACGATAACATCAATTCAGAAGAGGAGTGAAAGCCATTGACTCTGGAAGAATTTGATGCATATCTTGGTATATATATTAAATCTGGAGTAAGATTTTCTAATGCTGAGCATAGGAAGGAAATGTGGAAAACAAATGCATTCCCATTGTATTGTGCAAGCTTATTCCTCAACAGGTGACCTTGGCAGTTGAGCAGATTTATAAGATTTGACAATGTGATCACTAGGGCTGAGCATTTGAAAAGTGACATAGCTGCTGCAATATCTGCCATATTTGAAATTCTAAATTCAAATATTCATGAAATCTATGTGCCCTCTGATTGCCTCACTGTTGATGAGCAGCTTTTTTCTTACAAAGGAGAGGCAAGATTTACTAAAATCTAGTCAAACATGGCTTGAAGATTTGGTGGGTTTGTGATTTGTGAAATTCTTATCCAATAACTGGACAAATTTATACAGGTAACTCTGGTTCCAGAAGAGAAACTAATGAAGGAGAGGGGGTAGTAAAAGATTTATGTTACCATTTCAAAGGTGCTGGAAGAGACACAGTCACTGACAATTGTTTCACAACTCTACCATTAGCAAGGCTGTTGGTGACTTGGTGCTACTGATGTCTAGTGGCCTTGATGCAGATAGAAGTATGAATGAAGTCATCAAAGAGGTGGAAGTCAACGTCCAGAAAGGTGGTACACTGGGCTGAGGAGGAACAGGTGAAGTGAATGGGAGAGAAAATGTTGAGGCTGTGAAGAAAAGAAGTTAGTGTTTCTTCACCCAAGGTCCAGATCATGAAGATATTATCAAAGAACCTGTAGCAGACCAGGTGTTGAGGTTTTTGGGAGGCTAAGAAGGCTTCCTCTAGATGACTTGTAAACAGATTGGCCTAGGGGGGTACCATGTGGGTGCCCATGACTGTTCTGTGGATTTTCTTTTTATATGTCTTTCCCTCAAAGGAGGAGCAGTTAGGCTTGAGGATGTAATTAAATGTATGAGGAATAAGGAGATGGGTTTGAAGTTAGGACATGAGGCGGTAGTGTTGGACAGCGGCAAGGCCATGGGCCTGGTTGATGTTGGCATATAGAGATGTGGCATCAACAGTAACGAGTAGGGATACAGGTGGTAATAGGTCAAAAATGGCATGGTTGTTTACCTGCTTTGTGTTTTTTAAATTTTGTGTGGTGGTCATAAAATCAGTAGTACACATTATTGATACTGCTAAGAGTGAATTGAAAGGTACATTCAAGCTCTGAACCCTACTTACACATTGGTATTTTTTTAGAAACTACATTGTTTATATAATTCAACAACAATTAAAGATTTTGTTAGAGTGGGCATAAAGTATGCCACCACTACCCAGAAATGGGTGTTGTGACATTATGAAAAATGCCTTTGTATTGCTAGCATTGATATGAAAGACTAGGCTATGGGAGGTGGTGGTCAGTCAGAGTAGATGCTTTGCCTGCAGGAAGTCTGTCTTGAGGATGCAGATGGTAGTTCTTTCTTTCACTGAGAAGTGTGTGTTCGTGGGAAGGCATCCAGGAAAGGATGATGAGGAGGCCGAGTTGGAGCTAAAGAATGCCTGGAAGGTAATTTGGGGGGGGGGGGGGGGGAGGTAGTTATGTGGGAGACAGGGAGGGTCACATTTTAGATGTTGATGAGATCTGGTAACTGGTAGAGAAAAGATTGAATGTTGGGATTAGGTTGACATTGGTTGGAGGTATTGGTAGCAAAGACATGTTTCCATTGCAGGGATTTAGGGGGGGGGGGGGGAGGGGGGGGGGGAAGGAAGGCATAGCAGCAGGTATTTGAAGAGTCCAGCATGGCTGAAATTGGGTGTGTGGCTGAATGTCATACCTTTGGATAGGACTGAAACATCTGGAACATGTACAAGTGGAGTTCCTAGTGGACAGGTTGACAAGACCCTAAAGGATTTGTTTAGGTTCTGGGTTTTGTGGGAAGCAGTTTTTGGGAGTGTGGCATTGTCTTAGTTTTTTGGGGGGTTTGAAGGGGGGGGGGGGTTAGTGGGGGTAGGATAGTTTTTTATGGGTAGTGGTGCTCCGATTCAGTAATAAGGTGTCAATAAATTGTATAATTTTTGGAGATGGTGTATGAGATTTTCTTTCAAGTATTGGAGGGCAGGGGTTTCCGATTGGGGAGATATGGTGTAGGTAGATCAGATTGCACAGTAATAGTATCTTGTGAATTGAGCAGAGGTGCTTGAAGGATGCCTGTGCCATGGTGATTTGTTTCTGTAGTACCAACTTTGTGAGGGATACAGTTTGGTAGAATTGGAAAATTTTAAGCTAATTATGAAAGGAAGAATGGATTCCATGGCTTAGGTAGCATTTAAGGAACAGGATTTGGGACTGGATTTTAGCTGGGAATAGGGAAATTTTTTGAACTGATGCAGATTGTGATGTTGCTATAGGGAGGAGGAAAGTAATGTGACATCAGTGAGTGTTGGGCAAATGCTGGTGAATATTGGAGGTAAAACTGGGTGGTGTTTTATTGGAGGAATGAAGTAAAGATGTGACATAGATATGGCAAATGAACAGACAAAAGCATTAGATGGTTATAAATCATTATCTTTTATTTACTGATTTCCAGAAAAATAGGAGGTAATACTTATCATGTCTGTCATTTGGTGAGGCACATATTTGAGTTTGGTGATAACTGGATCCACAGCTTTCATGAAATTTTTAAATGAAGCCATTCCACTTTTGTTTTCTGAATGCTTTTAAATGACCACATGTTAAAATTTCACTACTAATCATCTCCACTCACAAATAGAGTGACTGTCTATAAGCCCCCACACAAGCCCTAATTTCTCATATATTTATAGTTTTATTTCATTTCTTCAGCCTAGCAACATTCACAACTTTTTTCTGCCTGTAACATGTTAGCTCACTGCTGTCAAACTATGAACTCGTTACTGCTTTCAATTCTACAGGGACAGAACACATGGTTGTTAAGTGACACCAGAAAAATACTGGGAAAAGCTGTCCTCATATGACTTCCCCCTGTAAGCTCCTTTCAGGTGTCTTACTGCAACCACTCTGTTGCTCTGTAACACAAGTTCTTTAAAAGAAAGAAAATCACTTTCTACCAGTCATTCTAACATATTTCTGTAGTAAAATAACTGTCTCAGAAATGCTTGAAGCACATTCACAAAGACTTAAGTCCATCACAGTCACAGTGTTTGGTTTAAAATTGCTTTAATTTTAGTTCCTTCCTAATAACTGTCTTTCAGATTTCCCTAGTGTCACAGTTTAAGTAGATCAGAAAAGTTGTCTTGTAACTTGCATTCAGCCAAGTTTCATCATCATTATGCTCATCCTGAAGTGAATTTCTGCAAACTACAGTTATACCCTAAAGCAGTTCTTCGTGTATAAATAAATCTTTTTGCCATGTGATATTTCATGTGGATGGCATTACGGAAAACAGTTAATGGAAATTCAGTGTAGTTTCCTCTTTGGTAGAACATTGTTAAAAACTCAAAATCCCATACTGCACACAACAAAAATTTTACAAAGTTTTAGACATCCAAGGCAGAGTGTGGAGAGATTTTAAGACTGTGTCAGTGTGTCGACCTGAGTCCTCTTTTAGCGATCTACAGGGCCAGATGTCATTCACGGCTGTGCTGTTGTAGGAAATACCCACCACTTAACAGCTAGTGCCTGCAGCTCCTATAACCATACCAATTTTTTTTATTGAAAGTGGTCATTGCCTTTACATTTGAGACTTTGTGGTCACCTAATAATTTTCTACTTATAGTAAATCTCCTTTTGAGTGAAGTCAAATAAAATGTGTCACCCTCTCTTGTAAAATAAAACAAATAGAATTACTGAAAGACATGACACGAACACCTGTCTCCTCTGAAATAATCATTTAAATGTGACTGTGGCTGAAATATTTAGCTTACAGTAGCCGAAAGACACATCATAACATTAAATTTTAGACTCTTCCACATATTATAATTTTAGAACTGTAAGCCAAAACCAAGAGGTAGTTAATATACAAAGGTCCTACTCCATTTTATATAGCATTTGTTTTTACTAAAATTATTCTGTAAATGTTGTAAATAAAGAAAAAAATCAGCCTAATGAAAGAATACCATGTGCAAAATTGCAAGTTTCTGCCAAATTTGAACTTCCTATCTATCTTCCCTACCATTCATGAAAACATTGTGTAATAACTGCAAAAACATTTTGTTGTGATAGTGCCACGACATTTAACAGTGCCGCCACGACAGTACGCACAAACGGCGATAGAGGCGCTCCGCAAATCAGATGAGCGCGGGAGCGCCACCTAGCTACGAACGGCACCGGCCGCATGTCACGGCACAGCAGTCGAATACGAGAGACTGAGTTGTAATCATGTGATCAGCTATTGTTTCTAAGAGAGAGTGTGAAAATCCACGCAATTATTGTGATTAAAGGTTATAACACTTTTTGGCGACGAGGTCGGGATATTTTCACCGCGTTGTGGATTTGCGTGTTCGTGACGGGGCAGACATGGAACAGCTTATGCAAGCGCTCATTGAACAACAAACACAGCTGACGGCTGCGATTCAGGCGTTGTCGACGTCGCTTACTCATCGTCTGTCTTCCTCTTCTCCGCCTCCATTCCCTCCTTACGACGAGGCCGCTGAAGACTGGGAGAATTATGAGAAGCGTTTGCGGCAACACTTCTTGGCTTTCGGCGTTATCAACACTCCTTGTGGGTTGTATCAGTACCAGCGATTACCATTTGGCGTCGCTAGCGCACCGGCCATTTTTCAGCGGTTTTTGGAACAGCTCACGGCTTCCGTTCCCGGCTGCATAAACTATCTGGATGACATTGTTGTCACGGGAGCCTCCACTGCGGAGCACCTTCGTAATTTACGTTCACTGTTTCGGGTTTTGCATTCGGCTGGGTTGAGGTGCAATCTGGACAAGTCACAGTTCTTCCAACCCTCCATTGAGTATCTTGGTTTCCAGTTGTCCCGTGAGGGCATACGCCCTCTCCGTGAGCACGTTGCGGCCATTAACGCTCTACCCCGGCCGTCTACGGTCAAAGAACTTCAGGCGTTTCTAGGCAAGATTGCTTATTATCACAAATTCATTCCATCCGCAGCAGCGGTAGCTTATCCTCTGCATCAGCTGTTACGCAAAAACGTCCCCTTCTGTTGGTCCGACGGGTGTGAGCAGGCTTTTGTCCGCCTGAAGGCTCATTTGCAGTCGGCGCCTTGTCTTGCCACATTCCGTCCGGGTCAGCACTTGGTTCTGGCGACTGACGCGTCACAGTATGGCCTAGGGGCTGTTCTCGCCCATCGGTATGAGGATGGGTCGGAACGACCTATTGCCTATGCTTCCAAGACCCTCAACGAGGCGCAACGGCGTTACTCTCAAATCGAAAAGGAGGCGCTCGCTATCATTTATGCTCTAAAAAAGTTCAGCGTTTTTTTGTATGGTTCTAAGTTTCACCTCATCACCGACCACAAACCGCTGGTCTCTCTGTTCAGCCCCTCGGCGTCACTTCCGGATAAGGCAGCTCACCGCCTGCAACGTTGGGCCTTATACTTGTCTCGTTTTCATTATGAGATTCACTATCGCCCAACGGCCCAGCACGCAAACGCGGATGCATTGTCGCGATTGCCGATGGGCCCCGACCCTGTTTTCGATCGCGATGAACTCCTCTGTTTCCACATTGATGAGGAAGAACGTCGTGCAGTCGAGGGCTTTCCACTTACAGGTTCGCAGGTCGCGTCAGCTACTGCGCGGGACCCGGTCCTGCGTCGGGTGATCGGTTTTGTTCAACGAGGTTGGCCAGACAGGACCGGGGGCCGGGCATCGGATCCCCTTCGCAACTACCATGCCTTGCGCCTTCGTCTGTCTGTTCGTGATGGTGTTGTTCTTCTGGCCACGGATGGCGCATCTCCACGGGTCGTGGTGCCAGCCTCTCTTCGCAAAGATGTTCTCAAACTGTTGCACGGAGGCCATTGGGGTATTTCTCGGACTAAGTCCCTGGCCCGCAGGCACGTTTATTGGCCCGGCATTGATTCGGACATCGCCCATATGGTTGCTGCATGTGGCCAGTGTGCTCAACAACTGGCGGCACCTCGTACAATGCCCTCTCCGTGGCCTGATCCAGCTCAGCCATGGGAACGGGTGCACGCCGACTTTGCTGGCCCCTTCCTCGGTACTTATTGGCTACTGTTGATTGACGCCTTCTCGAAGTTTCCATTTGTTGTTAGATGTCCGTCGCCCACCACTGCGGCGACGACGCTGGCTTTGTCCAAAATCTTTGCGCTAGAAGGTCTTCCATCCACGATCGTCACGGACAATGGCCCTCAGTTCTCTTCGCAGGCCTTCCGTGATTTTTGTACTGGACAAGGGATTCATCATGTTACCGCACCTCCCTTCCATCCGCAATCGAATGGGGAGGTCGAGCGCCTTGTCCGCACTTTCAAATGCCAGATGAAAAAATTCCTTAGTGATTTTTCCACAGATGACGCCCTGCTGCAATTTCTGAGTTCTTATCGCTTCACGCCTCTGGGTGATCGCAGCCCTGCTGAACTCTTGCATGGCCACCAACCGCGCACTCTACTGCACCTGCTTCACCCTGTCAGGCCTTGTACTGTGTCCCCTAGTGCGGGAAAATACTCGGTGGGCGCCGACGTGTGGGCACGAGGGTATGGATCTCGCCCTAAATGGATTCCAGGGGTGGTCAAGGCTCTTCGTGGCCGCCGGCTTTGTGAAATCCGTACGGGCGACGGCACGGTTGTTCGCCATTACGACCAGATGCGCCCACGAGTGGTGGCCACGCCTGTGCCACCGCCCCATCCTTCGCCTCCACCAGCTCGAGACGCCAGTCCTGTCGCTGCTGCCGATCTACCGTCCGTGTTGATGCAGCCGCCGTCGCTGCCGCTTCCAAGTACTCCGGAACCGGCCCCAGTCACGACGCCGCCTTCTCCGGGACCCATCTCGCTGGAGCACACTCCCAGGTCAATGACACCTATGGATGCTGCTCCGGAGTTTTCACCCATCATCTCATCCAGGAGGCACGTTCCTCGCACGAGCTTCCGTCCTGGACATTTTCGACCATACTCCCGTGTCTCTGCGCGGGATCTCCTCGGGGTCTCACAAGAGGCCATGGATGTCTCTGCGCTGTCCATGTCTCCAAGGAAGTGAGTGTTTATTTTTTCAAGGGGGGAAAAGTGTTGTGATAGTGCCACGACATTTAACAGTGCCGCCACGACAGTACGCACAAACGGCGATAGAGGCGCTCCGCAAATCAGATGAGCGCGGGAGCGCCACCTAGCTACGAACGGCACCGGCCGCATGTCACGGCACAGCAGTCGAATACGAGAGACTGAGTTGTAATCATGTGATCAGCTATTGTTTCTAAGAGAGAGTGTGAAAATCCACGCAATTATTGTGATTAAAGGTTATAACACATTTACTTTGAATTTTTGAAAATGTGTCAAGTTCTGTCTTCTCCGTATACTAGGACTTAGTGATATTAAGGTTATTATATAAACAGTTATTACAATTGCAAAATGGAAGTGATGTCGTGCAGGAGAACTGGGTGCAGATGGCATAAAGAAACGCTTGCAGCCAGAACACGTCAGCACCACGTACCAATTATAGAGCCATTAGCTAGTGAGATATGGAAGGCAGTACATGCTTCCCCACAACTCTCTGCCTCTTCCACAAGTGTCTTGACAGTAATTTTTGTGTAACTGGCATACTTAACATAAAATCAACTTTTTTCCAATGTGTGTATCTGCATATTGATACTTAGTTTTGTCTCTTCCGTGTAGTTGGCACTGTGTCTTAAGAAGTTTTCTGATATTGCCAGTGTACCAAGGAGATTATTCATCTGGATTTGAGTTATTTTTGCTCTTTTTGTTCACTGTCCACATTAAATAATTTGAGTTTTTGTCTGGGAGATTAGATAACCTCATCATTATCAGTTTTAAAGAACATATAGAATTTTATGCTTGCTATTCTGTCTCTTTGTACCATGGTATTTATTGTGTACACAACTGCTTTGTGGTCATTGATCCCTGAGCACAAAGAGGTCAAGTTAGTTTATTGCCATCAGGTCTATTCCATTTCTCTCATGGTTATTGTGCCAAACTACCTGTTCTAGGTAATTTTCATAGAAAACTTTTATGTCTGTCTGCCAAATTTTAACAATCAATGTGGAGCCATTAAAATCTCCGAAAGGTATTATTGCATGATTTGGAAACGTAAGTTGTGAGAACAATTTTTTTTTTCTTTGAAGTTCTCAGTTCTGGAGCTGAAACTGCTTCATGATAGTGGATTACATTTTTAAACTATCACTGTAATCTCATTTGTGACTGTTATTCATACCCAGACCATTTCACATGCAAACACTTAGTTTTTCCATTGATATCTCAGTATTGTCAGTTTCTCACTTTAGTCAACTTTCAGTGCTAAGTTTTACTTGGGTTCCACAGCTTTTCAGTTGGGGCTCAAACACTGAGACTTTTTTGTGAATCATTATAAGTTTATCACTAATTTTTTATATCTTTATCACTTTGGGGAATTTTTTGAGGTTTTATGTGAGTATTTGGTAACTCTTGACAACAGTATTTATTTCACATGGATGAAAAGCCTCCCGCTAAAAAAAATGCAAGCAATATATCTTTCCAGATTCAGGATGATCAGTGTTATTGTAAAATGGAAAACTAGGGGATCAATAAACCCAATCAAGACTCTGGTAGCCTTAAAAAGTTTATTGGTTGGAGCTGACAAACTGAAAAGTCCATTGTGGAAACTTATTTTACATTATTCTCATAAACTACTGTAGTAGACTTCCCATGTTGCTCAGGTACAGAAGTTGGTATCTGAATGATGTGTCCAGATACCTTTGCCTTCATGTTTTAGGTGAAGCTAACAAGAAATAATGTAAGATAATTATGATGGAAAATAATGAAGGGAAGAGGACTTGAGGTTGGAATCATCTAAGACGTACAGCTGAAAATGCATGGGTGTGAATTTTAGTTGCAAGCTGTATAGGAATCCATATGAAAGTATGTAAAGAGGAAGTTCCTATGCACTGTGTCAAGATATGTACTTTTTAATACCAATGAAACAAGAAAATTGAGTAGTTGAACAGATAATTACTCGGTGTATGCTGTTAACATTTATTTGTAATATTCTCTCTCTCTCTCTCTCTCTCTCTCTCTCTCTCTCTCTCTCTCTCTCTCTCACTCTCTCACTCTCTCACTCTCACTCACTTTGCATTAACTTATATTTGTACTTGTATTTCAGACATCTGTATATGGGAGAAGAAGCTCCAGGCTTTGATGTTAGTGCAGGGCGCACATGGAAGTATCCAGTAGACATCCCAAAACGTGATTACCAGTTCAACATTATTCAGAATGCTTTGTATCATAACACACTTGTCTGTCTACCGACAGGTGAGTTGCAAAAATTTTTGATGGTTTTTTTTCATTTTGTGCATGTGACCTAGTGTGCAGGTGAATTTTCCTTCTAAAATAGCCAAATATATGTCAATAGACTGTTGCCATCTAAGTCATATGTTTTAATAAATACATGATTGTTATCAGTTGGCAGTGATTACTGAAACTGGACAATATGAAATAGTCAGACTGTGAAACAACAGTATTGGTAATGTTTTTTTGTACAAATAATGAAATGTAAAATATGAATTGAGGAACCTGAATAAAAGTATTTAATTTATTTGTTATTTCTGAATGCAGGGAACACAGATGTCTACACTAAATGTTGTCAAATGATCATTCCTCTATAGACATATTACAGTACTTAAACAGAGAGTTAAGGAGTGCAGAAGATGGGTTGGGCTCATTGTATCAGTGCAACCCTAAATTACATCTGTCCAATGAGTGCTGCGAAATGGGTAGCATCTCACTGACATTAGTTAACAGTGGTTGTGCTTCATGTTGGCAAGGCTGGTCAGTGTAACCTGTAGTACTCTATTAGTATAAATGCTGCACATGCTTCAGTGATGACAGTTCAACATGAGGTGGAACATGGCATGTAGATAGAGACGTAATTTGGCTGAACCACTCAAATCATTAGCATAAATATGCTATGGAAAATTTTGACATAATGTGAATAATTTAGTAGTAAAGGTAGCAACTCACCAAATAGTAGAGGCGTTGATTCATCAAGAGGCACACAAACAAGACTGAAAACTTCGTTAGCTACTTGATGGATCGTGCTCATGCAGAAACACACACACACACACACACACACACACACACACACACACACACACACACACACACACACACACCTATACAACCTCATTGTGCAAGCTGAATACACATTTTGGGACTGCAGTTCTGGCGGTTGACTGGAGTGAGGGTGAGGTGAGAAACAGGAGGGAGAGTTGAGGAAGGGAGGGAGGATGATGGCTCAGATGAAGGCAGCAGGTGTAAAGTATATGCAATAGTGAGAGGTAACAGGTGCACACCAGCACTGATGAGTTCATGAAGTGCATGTGGAAGAGTAGATTGGGAGATGTTAATTGAGCAGAGGAATGAGAGACTGAGGAAGAGAATGTGGGTGTAGGATGAGTGAAGTCAAGATTCTAGAGCTGTGTGGAAGTGTGTGTAGGATAGAGGTTGGTGGAGATTGACATCTGGAGGATTACAGGAATGAAGGATGTGCTGCAAGGACAACTCCTGTCTACATAGTTAAGAAAAACTGATGCTGGGGAGGAATTGTCCAGAAGAGATGGGTTTTGAAGCTGCCTTTGAAGGAGAACATGCTGTGCTCAGCAGCGTATTTGGTCAGTGGATGATCAACTTTGCTCTTGGCCATCGTTTGAAGGTGACCATTCATCAAGGTGGATACATGGCAGATGATCATGACCACTGCTCCACAACATGTGTGACCTGGACCCTATATCCCAGCACGAGTTTCTCTAAACTACGTATATGGGAAATGTCCTGGCATCCTAGCAACACACCCTTTATTCCTGTAATTATCATGGCTCAATTTCCACTAACCCATGCCCAACAACATTTTGCACTTGTTTGTATGGAAAGTATCCATTAAATCTGATCGGTTGACCAGTTGATGTCAGTGTCATTGTCATAGACCACAATTTTGTGGTTGATGTCATATCACATTGATTGAGCTTACATCTTGGTGCTTAGTTCTTTACAAATGAAATAGGTGTTCACATTATGTTTGTATATACAACTGCCATTTTGATGAAAAATTAAGATAAAAAAAAGGCACTCCGTCTTCAGGCCACGAGTGGCCTACCAGGACCATCTGACTGCCATGACATCCTCAGAGAAGGATGCAGATAGGAGGGGCATTGGGTCAGCACACCACTCTCCTGGTTGTTATGATGGTATTCTTGACCGAAGCCGCTACTATTCAGTTGAGTAGCTCCTCAGTTGGCATCACAAGACCGAGTGCACCCCGAAAAATGGCAACAGCGCTTGGCGGCCTCGATGGTCACGCATACAAGTGCCAACCACGCCTGACAGTGTTTAACTTCAGTGATCTCACGGGAACCAGTGTATCCACTGCGGCAAGATCTAATTCTAACATTAAATAATTATCGGTTTTCAGTATCACTGCAAAGTTTCACATTCCATTAAACTACTATTTCATTATAAACTACCAATTTCGTAATTGGATGTTTATGATTTAAATAAAATTTTCATGTATTGGGATCATATAACTGCGTAGTGTTTCAGAGGGTGAAACTTCCAAAATGCTCGGCTTTTTCTGTTGGTTTGTGCATAATGGATGACTTATGCTGTCGCAAAAAAATTAAAGCATTTAAGAAGGATATCATGGTCACTGCAACAGCAACAACCCGAAGCTACACTCATTGACAACAAGTCTTCACATCCAGCCTGTCCATTCCTTGATTTCCCTTGACATGACAGCAAGCCATTACACATGAGCAGATCAGTGACCAGAGCAGCACTGTCTTACATGCCATCCCTTTACATGCTACAACCATCTTCTTGAAGGGAAACCTGATGTACATGAAAAATATTTGCAGTTGCAAATACAACCAACCATCAGCTGTATAAGAGAATGACAATAATGAAAATTGGTGCTGGACTGGGACTCAAAACCGTATTTCCCACTTTACACAAGCTGTCATTTTAACTGCTTTGGCTGTCAGTGCACGACCCACGGCCAGACCCAAACTTCCATATGTCATCATTCCTGCATCACAGCCTGTACTTATACACACATTATGTAATTCCTATACAGTGGAGAACATTTTAATTGAAAGTTGCTGCCTGATATTGTCAGATAAATACCATATTATAAATACAATAATCAAATATTATAAATGTGACAATATCCTTTGGACATGCATACATGTCCAGAGGAACACTACATCATTTTTCTTAGCAACATAGACATTGCAACATCATATTTATTCGCTGATACCAGCCAGTGACTTTCAATTTAAATGCCCTCTCCTGTTTGGGAATTACATAATGTATGTACAAGTACAGGTTATATACATGGAAGTTTTGGTCTGACCATGAGTTGTGTGTGGATAGCCAAAACAGTTCAGGCAACCATTCATGTGAAGTGGGAAATCAGGGTTCGAGTCCCGGCCCAGCACAAAGTTTTCATTGTCATCATTCCCATATACAGCAGATGGCTGTTTGTATTAGCAAGTGTGAAAACATTTCATGTATTTCATAATGGCTGTAGTAGCGCCTGTTCCTTCTGACATGTATGTATGTCCAGATGAACATTGCACTGCTCTCCTTAACTGCATAAGTACTGCAATATTCAAAGTTAATGTGTCCTTGGAGGGCGGACAATTGGTTGTAGATCAAACTAAAAAAATAAAATAAAAATTTGCGGGTTAAGTCAATAGCCTTGTTTTTACAGACATCTCTCAACTCATTTGTAATTATTAAATTTCAAAACAAAGTGTAGTATTGACAATAGTTTATAATCAGTGTTAAAACAGCATCACTAGAAGCTTCTATAAAGTTTGGAAGGTAGGAGAAGAGATACTGGCAGAAGTAAAGTTGTGAGGACCGGTTGTGAGTCGTGCTTTGGTAGCTCAGATAGTAGAGTACTTGCCTGCGAAAGGCAAAGGTCCTGAGTTCGAGTCTCGGTCGGGCACACAGTTTTAATCTGCCAGGATGTTTCAAGTTTTTATATTATTGTAATGTGTAAAACATAGTAGGTAGGAATTTCTAACTCACATCGGTATATTTAATAATAATAATAATAATAATAATAATAATAATAATAATAATAATAATAATAACAATAACAATAACTAAAACTTATAAAGGTCCACCACGAGCCCGTATTTACAAATTAAAGTAAATTTAAAATGACTCATTCCACATCATTATGACTTATAATTCAAATGATCCATGGAACATGAAACTAACTAAAATTGACCTGTAAGCCAAAACATAGACAAAAATTGTCTTTTCTTTTGTAGTTATTTACAACATTTCACAAAGAACCCACTGACAAGTAAGTTAAAAAGAAAATGTTGTATTTTTAGATGTGCATTTTCTTTCTTTTTTGTACTCCCTAGTGATTGTAAAGTATTCATTCACAAAATATAGATCTTCCATAATAACACCAGATTGTAAGTATTCAATTTAGAGTAGTACAAGTATGTAATTTTTTACTATGAAGATAGAAAACTACTAAAATGAAACTTGTCATTCAGTTCTCTGCTCTTAAAAGAATTATTTCAAAATGTGGTAGATGTTAACTGATTTGCAGTGAGATTAAAAACCACTCAAGAGTACTATGATTTGTTAGTATTAATTTTTCCTATATTGTGCTTAATAATAATGGAAATTTTTATTGTTAGTACAGTGATATAAATTACCAGCTATTGTAGTGTGCTGTTTAACACTACAACCATGGAAACCGTCAAACTGACCGTTTTGAAATTTTGTCTGTCTGTAACTACAGCAGCCTTTTTTATTATAAATATTTGAAATTTTGTGACTTTTACTTCATTTCAGAGGAGATTGCACTATAGATAATACAGACTTCTGGGTTTATTCATTGCTTTTATTTCTCACTGTATGTCTAGCCATAAATTTCTTTCCACATCTGTGTCACTTGAGAGTACTGCAAATGTTAGTTACACTGCATGTGACTGTGATGTGTTGCCACAACACTTGCTGAAACTTCTGAGCTGATTATTATGTCTCAGTTTACCTAAAGCACTTGGTTGTGTGGAAGTTGTAATACAGATATGGAAAATAGCTTGCGATTTGTCACACAAGAAAGTACTGAAATTTTTACAGATTTTACAAAATTTTTGCACTTGGGCATCAGCGAGCAGGTCAGTAAGACACAAAACCAACATTTTCTTTGGTATCAAAAGTTTTGAATCATCTCAGTGAAAATTGTTCCATGCTTTGCAGCATAGAACAAAGCATCTCAATTGATAAAAAACTGTTTCCCATTAAGGCCAGAGGCAGAATTACCCAATACATGGCTAGCAAGATAAAATTTGGCAAAAAATTTTGATTAGCAGCAGATACAGATACTAAATGTCTGTTGGATGCATGAACATCAACCAGAGAATCAGATCCTTTCCAAATGTGTTGTCATGAAGCTTTAAGTTCAATTCCTTATTGAAGGAAGGAATGTGACAACAGATCATTTCTTCACTTCTTAGCATCTGGTCAAAATAATAAAAACCTGCATCCAGGGCTCATATGAAAATGGACTCCCAGTCCCATTGCACTCAGAACCAAAGATCCGAGTGACCTCCCAGCAGTAGTGGAGGTGCCTCACATGAGGCCTAGCAGTAAAGTGTCCCATACTAGAAGTAATACTCTCCGTTACATTCTGCAATATTTTTTCTGGTTGTGTAATTAGCATACTGGACTTGAAATCAGGAGGATGAAAGTTCAAATCTGGGTCTAGCCATCCAGATTTAGGTTTTCTATGAGTTACCTAAATCGCTCTTGACAAATTTTCAGGACAGTTTCATTAAAAGGGCACAGCTGATTTCCTTCCCGATCCTTGAAACAATCTGAGTTTGTGCCCTGTCTCTAATGACTTAAATGTTGATTAGATGTTAAACCATAATCTTCCATCCTTTCTTTCTACTTGTGTCTGTTCATCTCTGCAGCCAGTTCAAATCCTTCATGTCTTCAGTAAATTATTTGGTAACAAATTTCATTTCTTTTTGTAACACCCTTTGTCCCATGTTAAAAAAATACCTACCGTTGCCAAGAATGTTCCTCTCTAAAAACATTCCTGTGTAATCTTGAGTAGTGTTTAGTTTTTTGATATCTACAAGATTTAAAACCCTGTTGATACATAAATAGTATCAAATTTTCAGCAGTCCCCTCCATTGTACTGTTATCTTGATGTATAGACAAAACCACATGCAGGGTGCACATTTCATATATCTCAGATACAATCGTACAGTTCCTTAACACTTATTAGTAAAATATTCTGTGTATCAAATTCTCATGTTAACTAATGACTAATGAGAACATTTCTGTATTTCAGGCATGGGCAAAACATTCATTGCTGCAGTATTGATGTACAATTTTTATCGTTGGTACCCTCAAGGAAAAGTTGTTTTTATGGCCCCAACTAAACCACTTGTTCATCAGCAAGTAAATGCTTGCACTAATTTTACTGGTTTACCTAAAGACTCTATAACTATTATGACAGGTAAGTTCTAAGAACTAGAAGAATTATTATTTTTTATTCAGTACAATATTTTGCATTATTTGTATTTTTACATTTTTTCCCATCTCTTCTCATATATAGTATTCTTTTCCTCCTTAACTTTCTTTTAATTTATTTACTTCTTCACTGATTTCCACTATTCAGTCCTAATTCCTATAGCTAAGCTAAATTAGGATCTAGCTGAGGAGATAGTATGCAGTGTGTTAAGCCTGTGTGACACTCATGTGTACCTGGTAAAATAACAGCACCTAAAAAATGGGGAAAACAGAAAATTAGCTATAAAAACCATTTAACATAGAGGATCTCAGCAAAGCAATAAATAATGGTAAAATGGTAAAGCATCCGGCCTCAATAATATTTAGGTTGAGCAATTCAAAATGTTTGATAGCACAGCATGTAAGTGGTAAGTGGAGTTCTTGAACAGCTACACCAAATCTCACAACCTACCAAAAATCTGTAAAAATGTGGGAGTTATTACATTTTTTAAACCGCACCAGAGTTACATCCTCATCTCACTGCTCCGGCTTATGTATAAGCTGTTCAAAAGAATGATCCTCCACAGATTAATAGGTATCATTAAGCCATATTTAATGCCACAACAAACCAAGTTCAGAGCTGGTGAGAGCTGCACATCCCAAGTTCTGAATTTGACACAGCATATTGAGAATGGTTTTGAAGAATGGAAAATTATGGGGACAATGTTTATAGACTTGACAGCTGTCTATGATACAATCAACCGCTGAATACTTTCTTAAAAAGTTTACCGAATAACTTAAAACTTTAAATATACCTGCTTTAAAGAAAATCTTTTCCAGAAGTGCAGATACTTTGTGGATTTTAAATGACATATACGAGTCGATGAAGGATATATAGAAATAGACTGACTTAAGGAATGTCCTGGCTCCGACACTATTTAAGATGTATACTAATGACTAACCCCTGTGAAACAAGACAGGGAGCTTCATTTATGCAGACAATGTTGCTGGGCACAGAGTTTCAGGAGTGTCAAGAAAAATCTGTCCAAAACCTTTACAGGACTACAGCTATTATTATATTTAAAAAAAAAACCTCTTGCTAAATCTTGCCAAAAACCATACTTGTCTGCACCTTCTCCCTAAAAAAAATCAAGCATAAAAAACTCTGCAGATTGAGTGAGGGGGACCCAATTAAAGCACAACCCCACAGTAAAATACCAGGTAGTAACACTAGACAGGGCACTCATGTATATGAAGCATTGTTACAACACAATCACACAATTCAGTATCAGACTTAAAATTTAAGTTTACTGTTGTTGTGGCTGCTTTTGAAAATCAGGACTTTCCAAATTGTGGTTATTTACTCAATGATGTTAATGTGATCTGACTCTCCACATTTTCGAATGCTTCCAGTATTTATAAGCTTCCTAACAGCTAAATATTTAATTGGTTGTGCAGTTTAAAATAATTGTTATTTTGAGATACTGTTCTGTTGTTAGTGCACAAAAAGTAAGCATTGTTAAGCTGTGGGTACTGATTTATTTATGATACAAAATAAGTAGACACTATGACCGTGACTCTTGTGTACATTATTGTATCTTTTCCATCTAGTTACACAGCATACAGTTATCATAGTTTTTTCACGCAACAACTGTGTTGGGATCGACATATTGAAAAATTCATACTTGTCCTTTTGGATCCTCTGACACTCTATCAGAATAAAAATTTGATGTAGAAGACAGACGGGATTTTGAAGAGATGTATAAATATTCAAAGCGTGTTATGAGAAGGGCGTCACTTAGAAGCACAGTGCTGAGTAAATAAAAAGGTACAAACTAGGAGTCTAAATTAAAAGTTATCTCAAATTCCAAAGCACTAATGTTGAAATGTAGCCTATTAACAAGTGAAAGGTGGAAGCCAAAAACTGGAAACACCCGTAAGATGCAAGTGGTAAAATTGTAAAATTAAAAATAAAACAGAGAGAAAGGGGAAGAAAATAGTGGAGGAAAATAGGTGACAAGAGTTGGAAATTGTTAAATAGCAATTTTTAATAGCTATGTTAGCTAGTTGATGGTTTTGTGGCTATTTACTTTTTGTATCCTCCTGATACTGCCAATGTGGTTAGGAGAGAAGCATGTCATGTACTGACTGTGGCACATTTGCTTTAGAATAATGTTACGTAGCTGAGTAGGCTGCTTTGCTTCTACTCAGAATTGATTCTGATATTGTTAGCTTTCTTTTTTCAAATCTGTGCATTATTGCCATTGGTGTGTGTCTTATTTTTCAGGTCAAACAAAGCGAGAATCACGTGGAAAAGAATGGGAAGAAAAGAGAGTAATTTTTTGTACCCCACAGATTTTAATGAATGATGTATCAAACAATATATGTCAAGCTGGGGATTTCAAGTGTGTGGTTGTGGATGAAGCACACAAAGCGACAGGAAACCATGCATATGTTCAGGTAATGTCTCTTTTTGTCCTCTGAAAGGTTTGTGACCTACTTTTATGAGAAACACTTTTTTTTCTTTAAAAGAGCCCCTCTGAGGCTTGTGGTTTGGATTATAAATTTCTGCTTTTTTTGGAAATGTTTACCATTTCCAAGCCACTGATTTGACTGCACATTGGTCACTAATCACACATTTCCAGATCCTTCACATTAAACTTCAGTCTTTCCAAACATAATTTTGAAATGTCTTTCCACAAGTGTTTAGAGTTAGTTGTTTATTCACCCACAGATCATTTTACAATTATAGTAGGCATATAGCCTAAATACATCACTAAACCAATCGGAAGTTAGCAAACATAAAGGTGTAAAGTAACTTGCAAGTATACCTGTAAGTTAATTTTGGTCCTTAACCAATATATTCACTATCATTTACTTCTGATGTTGGTTGTCTTTGCTTTATAAGAGTGAGATTTCAATGTGCACTTTTCTTTTTGTCATGGTATTGAGGTCAAATGCCATTCCAATGTTTTTCAAAGTTGTGAATCGTATTAATTTTCTTGCCACTAATCATATCAAGCAACATGACTAGTTCAGCTCTTGTTTGTGAAAGGATCTGTTGTACACACGGACAATTGGATTATGTTTCCAAGGAGTTATTTCAGCTTCATTTGATGATTGCTTTGTCAGTTTTGGTGTCCTCTTCGGATTTTCTGGATGGTTCTCCGTGGTCACAATCTGACTGGGAATTTCATTCTGTCACTACCCAACATTTGATTAAGTTTGAACATTTCTGTGGTTCAAAATGTAATATTACACCTCTACATTCCTGACACTGCCGAGGAGGTTGGGAGAGAAGCATGTTGTGTGTTAACTGGCACACTTTCATCCAAGAGTAATATTACAGCAGCTGAGGGGGCTGCTTTGTGTCCACTCAGGATGGATTATAATATTGTTACCTTACCTGTAGACAAGGGCAATGCTACAGTTGTGTTGGACGAGTAAGATAACAGTCCAAAGATGGAGCGTTTACCATCTAATCCAGTGTATCATGAACCATACCTGGATCAGAATAACGAAGTAATTGACATCTGTCTGTTTACAGGGGTGCTACCATAGCAACAGCCAATAAGAGAACGTGCTTCTGTTCCTTTCACCATTGTCAGGTCTCTCTGCTATGGCTGCTATAGCCAGCCACAAATGACACTTGTGGCCAGTAAGCTAAATAATTATGAGCCAATTCTTTGTGTGCTTTGTTTCTCTGTGTGGCAAGTTAATTAGCACTACAGTATATCTGAAGCTTGCAATGGAAGTGTGCAGAAAAGTGCAATTGCTAAACAGAAAGCTGAGCGATCTGCTCATGTCTTGCTCATGTTTTGTCTGCTTGGTGCACAACTATTTAAAAGAGGAGAGAGACAATAGTATGACTCTATTGCCTCTAATGATGGTAGTCAGAAAGAACTGTAGGTGCCTTTGAAGATACATGAAAACACTGTGAAAGTTTGTAAGGTAAAATACTCTGCAGAAGAGGAAGAGTCCGGTCCATCTAAGCTACGGATACTTGGTAAATAGAGGAAAGATTCAAAAGTAACAAGTTTGGACTCATTCCAGCAAAATGCTGTTCATTGTCATTTTATGAATACCAGGAGAGGAAAGCACATGCAACTATAAAAAAACTGTGTGTTACTTTTTGCGAGGCAGGATTATTCAGTGGCAGCAAGACTTTTTTTTGTTAATTGTTGTCCGAGCCCTCAGTTTTTGGTACAAAAAAGTTAATAGACAGAAAATTATAGTGGATAGAGGTGATACCATAGCATGGTGTTGTCAGTTTTTAAGAAACATTCTTAAAGCACCGTTGGAAGACATTGTGCTGCTCGACAAAACGTGGATCACTTCCAGTCGTTCAATCAGAAAAAAATGGACATATGATAGTATATGTGGCAGTTGTGCTGTTCCTACGGGAAAGGGTGCAAGAGTGGTTGTCTTGCACACTGTAATTTCATCTCATTTCATACCCAACAGTCTTCTTGTTTACAAATTGAGAAAAAACAAGTGGCTACCACTAGAAAATGAACTGTAATAGTTTCTGAAGTGGTTTAAGGGGCAACTATTAATTATTGGTAAACTTAAATCGGCCATCTGTCATTGTAATGGATATGCCCCATATCATACAGATAAAGATAAAACATCAGTGATGGCAACGAATAAATGGCTGCGATCTAAGTGGCATTCACGCTTTGCCATAATTTGTCTTTATTTTAGTGTTTCACATTTTTGAGTAAGTGGTGTCTACTGCATTTCCACAATAAATCTCATCTTGTTATTAAGAAATACCCCTCTGCACAAGTACAATGAGTATATGCACACTACAGTGACTGGCAAGTACTTAGAAGTTTATATTATTAGGTTAGTGGGTAATTTAAGCAACAAGGATATTACGACCCTGTAAAGCGAACTCAGTACTGCACGTTAAAAGGCAATGTGAGAAGAAAGTCGGTTGCTGTTACTGTTACAGTCATAGTGCATGAGCATGCACAGTCGAATCAACAACATTGCCCCCTTTCACACTCAGCTGTGCTTTGCTGTCAGTCACTTTCTTATTCTGACCCAACAAAAAGTGTTGCTAGGAAGACTAACGACCTCCTGCAGAGAAGCTCTGTGTTGCAAGAGACTACCAAGAGTCTTATATATTATGCTGTTCTCTCTTGATTATGTGGCCTTCCAAAGAAGCACAAGGAAGGTTTTCCTCTTATACATGTTTGCAGTAAAATTGGTGCTCCAACATACTGTGTAGCAAAACACCTTGCTATTCTGCTGAGCCCACTAGTAGGTTGATGTCTGCATCATATGAATGACTCAGTTGATTTCTCACTTCTATTTAAGGGACTATGTTTGAATGACTCTGATATTTTAGTAAGTTTTGATGTGGTCTTTCTCTCCACTCCCATTCCTCTGCTTAATTGTGGTTAGGTTAAGTGTTGAATTAATCAACCTATTTAACATGTGTTGATTTTCACTAGCTTTTTATTCAGTAATCACTTCTGTGTGCAGACAGTTGGAGCTGTGATGAGGAGCCATTTGTCACATATTATTGCCAACCTGTTCATGGAAGATTTCAAGGAATGTGCATCAGAGTTGGCACTATCGAAACCTACATTCTTTTTTAGATGGACGATACTTTTGTCCATTGGCCTCATGGCAGTGAGAATTCAAACAGTTTTTTAGAACATCTGAATTTAATCCACCCGAGTGTTTGCTTCTATATGGAAGTGAAAAAGGATGGCTGCCTTCTTTTCTTTGATGTGTTCATCAGAAGCTAGGTTGATGGTATGTTGGGAAATACATTTTGTAGGAAGCCAACTCTCACTGATTTGTATCTTCAGGTTGGTACGTGTCACCATCCATCTCCGTGTGAAGGGGTACTTCATAACTTGGTTAACACAGCCCACATTATCTTAGACTCTGAAAGTTTGTCAGCTGTGTTAGCTAGCACACATTGAAGTCACCTTTCACAGGAGTGGTTATAGTGAAGACAGATCATATGCATGCAATCTTAGAGATCAACTGTGAATTGGTAAAGATAAATGTAAAGTCTTGCTTTCTTGTCCCAGATGGGCCAATCAGGCCCAACTGATCACTGTGTCATCCTCTGTCAATGGCGTCATTGGATGTGGTATGGAGGGACATTTGGTCAGCACACTGCTCACTTGGTTGTTGTTGGGTTTTTTGGCCTTGGAACCATTACTGATAAGTTGATTAGCTCCTCAGTTGGCGTACTGAGGGTGATTCCTCCCACCAATGGCAAATCTCGGGCAGTACTGGGAACTGAACCTGCCCCCCACCCACACCCACACTTGGTTTAAGAATCATGAAAGAGGGTTGTACATGTGGGAGAGGTCTGTAGACACTGGAAGGTTTCAGATAGATTATATAATGGTAAGACTGAGATTTAGGAACCAGGTTTTAAATTGTAAGACATTTCCAGGGGCAAATGTGGATTGTGACCACAATTTATTGGTTATGAACTGTAGTCTAAAACTGAAGACACTACAAAAAGATAGGAATTTAAGGAGATGGGACCTGGATAAACTGAAAGAACCAGAGGTTATAGAGAGTTTCAGAGAGAAGAGGATCAAGTAGGTAAAAAGGTGAGTGCTAGTAGAAATCCTTGGCTAACAGAAGAGATACTGAATTTAATTGATGAGAGGAGAAACTATAAAAATGCAGTAAATGAGGCAGGCAAAAAAGAATACAAACACTTCAAAAATGAGGTGGACAGGAAGCGAAAAATGACTAAGCGTGGATGGGTAGAGGACAAATGTAAGGATGTAGACGCATATATCACTAGAGGTACTGCCTACAAAAAAAAAAAAAAAAAATTAGAGAGATCTTTGGAGAAAAGAGCCCAGATGGAAAACCAGTTCTAAGCAAAGAAAGGAAAGCAGAGAGGGGGAAAGAGTATATTGAGGGTCTGTAGAAGGGTGATGTACTTGAGGGCAATATTATGGAAATAGAAGAGGATGTAGGTGATGATGAAATGGGAGATATGATACTGTGTGAAGAATTTGACAGAGCACTGAAAGACCTGAGTCGAAAAAGGCCCCAGGAGTAGACAACATTCCATTAGAACTACTGATAATCTTGGTAGAGCCAGCCATGACAAAACTCCACCATCTGGTGAGCAAGATGTATGAGATGGGCGAAATACCCTCAGACTTCAAGAAGAGTATAATAATTCCAATCTCAAAGAAAGCAGGTGTGAAAATTACCAAACTATCAGTTTAATAAGTCACGGCTGCAAAGTACTGACACAAATTCTTTTCATACGAATGGAAAAACTGGTAGAAGCCGACCTTGGGGAAGATTAGTTTGGATTCCATAGAATTGATGGAACACGTGAGGCAATACTGACCCTACGACTTATCTTAGAAGCTAGATCAAGGAAAGGCAAACCTATGTTTCTAGCATTTGTAGACTTAGAGAAAACTTTTGAGAATGTTGACTGGAATAATCCCTTTCAAATTCTGAAGGTGGCAGGGGTCAAATACAGGGAGCGAAAAGCTATTTACAATTTGTTCAGAAACCAGATGGCAGTTATAAGAGTTGAGGGGCGTCAAAGGAAAGCAGTGGTTGGGAAGGGAGTAAGACAGGGTTGTAGCCTATTCCCGATGTCATTCAATCTATATATTGAGTAAGCAGTAAAGGAAACAGAAGAAAAATTTGGAGTAGGTATTAAAATCCATGGAGAAGAAATAAAAATATTAATCAGTAATCAGCCGATGACAGTATAATTCTGCCAGAAACGACAAAGGATCTGGAAGAGCAGTTGAACGGAATGGACAGTGTCTTCAAACGAGGGTATAAGATGAACATCAACAAAACCAAAATGTGGGTAATGGAATGTAATCTAATTAAATCAGGTGATGCTGAGGGAATTAGATCAGAAAGTGAGACACGTAAAGTAGTAGCTGAGTTTTGCTATTTGGGGAACAAAATAACTGATGATTGTCTAAGTAGAGAGGATATGAAATGTAGACTGTCAGTGGCAAGGAAAGTTGCTGGAGAAGAGAAATTGATTAACATAGAGCATAGATTTAAGTGTCAGGGAGTCTTTTCTGAAAGTATTTGTATGGAGTGTAGCTATGTATGAAAGTGAAATGTGGATGATAAATAGTTTTGGCAAGAAGAGAATAGAAGCTTTCAAAATGTGGTGCTACAGAAGAATGCTGAAGATTAGATGGGTAGATCACATAACTAATGAGGAGGTACTGAATAGAATTGGGGAGAAGAGGAATTTGTGGCACAACTTGACTAGAAGAAGGGATCAATTGGTAGGACATGTTCTGAGGCATCAAGGGATCACCAATTTAGTATTTGAGGGCAGTGTGGAGGGTAAAAATCATAGAGGGAGACCAAGAGATGAATACACTAAGCAGAGTCAGAAGGATGTAGGGTTTAATAGTTACTTGAAGATGATGATGCTTGCACAGGATAGAGTAGCATGGAGAGCTGCATCAAACCAGTCTCTGGACTGAAGACAACAACAACAACAACAACAACAACATCACTAACTTCTGATATTGGTCCTCTCTCTCTCTCTCTCTCTCTCTCTCTCTCTCTCTCTCTCTCTCTCTCTCTCTCTCTGTGTGTGTGTGTGTGTGTGTGTGTGTGTGTGTGTGTGTGTGTGTGTGTGTGGTGTTTCATACTTCACATCTTCAAATGCAGAATGTCATTTGGGATATTATGTATCATTCACATAAGATGCCTACCATCCAAGCAATCTCATCGCTCAATTTTGTTGCATTACCTCCAGAATAAACGCCAGTTATGCATCTGAAACAGGTCTTGTATGCAGTACTAATTTGCCATCTTTGAATTCATAGATTCAGCAATAAACAAGACCATCAGAATATTTCTCGTTTCAGCCTGTATTTGGCCTGAAGCCGCATTTTTAGAATAAGTATGTTTTATCAGTGCCCATTATTACATAAACTGATGAGCCAAAACGTGACTGCTGCCTACTGTTAGAATGAATGACACCTGGTGTTGTTGTGGGCATGTAACCTAATAAGGAAAGTATGTATATAAGCTGAGCAGAGATGAATAGGGTGTCATTCTACCATCGATACTCTCTGCAAATTGGGAAGACCACTGGAATAAGAAACTACAAAAAGGGCAGATTGTCATGGTCCAACGTCTGGAAACAAGCATCTTGAAAACAGTGAAGCTGTTCGCATGTTACTATCTTGAGCATCAATAAAAACTGGTGGAATTACAGTGAAACAATGAATGGGTGACAAGGTGTTGGACGTTCACATCATAACAGAACATGGGAGTCAGAGACTGTAAAATGGGATAGGTGGTGACCTGTGGCAGATCTGACAGCAGAGTACTGTGCTGGTGCAGGGATGAGTGTTTTAGAGGACACCATTCAGCAGACATTGTTGAACGTGGTGCCCTGCAGCAGAGGACCCCTACGTGTTTCCACGTTGACTTAACTACATGGTCAGTTATTGCAATGGGAGTAGGACATCAAGATTGGAGTGTGAATCAATGGGAATATGTTGCCTGGTGGGATGAATTGCATTTCTTGTTACATCTGGTTGGTGTTCCTGTCTGGATATGCTGTCATACAGGCAAAAGGTTTGCTCAACCATACATTGTGCCATGGAAGCAGGTCGATAGGGGCATTAGTAGTCTATAGCAGACTTTCACCTGGGTTTTCATGCAAGTTATGGTAGTAACTGAATTCACTGTGGGAGTTGTGGGCTACTTGGACATTATTGTGACCCACCTGCATCCCATTATGCTTGATGTCTACCCTAGTGGCAATGGATTCTTCCAGTAGGGTAACTGCCAATGTCACAAGGCCAAACTCATGCTTCAGTGGTTTAAGAAACATGATAGTGAACTTGTGTTTATGTCTTGGCCACCAAACTTTCATGATCTGAACCAGATGGGACATATCTGAGATTCTATTGAATGCCAGCTCCATTCTCACGGACCACTGGTCTATAATTTATGTAAATAACATGTCCTGTGTGTAGACAACAGTTGCCTCATACTTCTTGGGGCTTGTCGAATCCATACCACACAGAATGGTTACTGTATTCTATTTCCAAGGTGGACTAATGCACTATTAAGCCGGTATTTGTAGTAACTTGGCTCATCAGTTTTGTTTATTTCTATGAAATGTGACACCGATTCCTTAACATATGCAGCGACAAACAAATGCCTGTGACAATTGGTTGGCAGTTTGAACAAATTCATGATTAAGCTTACAGATGCCGCTTAACAAAACTTGGCATTATTCCAGGGAAATTTACCAGACTTGGAAAATCTCTATCTTTTAGTTACAAGCAGTGTTGACTACACTTACACTGCTGACCCTAAGGAGTTGTTGTATATATACCACATTAAAAAAGATATCCAGAAAACACCGTTAATGGAACATTCATTTCGTCTGTTCAAGAATATGACAAAATCTGCAGTTCAGTTGCCTTTTTAAGTTAACAGGAGCAGTATGTAACTTCTTAGACTAAATAGCGAGACACTTTGTGATAAAGACTCATTTTCTGGTGACTGAAATATTTTGTGAGACTTTTTAAGTGAGCTGTCAGTTTATTGAATGATCCACATGCAAAAACTTTCTGTGGCATTATATAAGTAAAAAACAGTGCTATAATTTTGATTTTCATCATTATATCTGAAAAATTGCATTCACTGTGTCACTGAGCCAGGTGGTACAGTGATTAAGGCACTGTACTTGCATATGGGAGGTGTATGATTGAGGATCAGATCCTCATCCACTTATTATTGTGATGGATTTTTTGTTGTTTCCCTAAATTGATTAATGCAAATGCTGTGGTGTTTCTTGTGAAAAGGCCAGAGCTAATTTCATTTGTTATCCATGTGTGGTCCAATATTGTGTTCCATATCTTATGCCATATTCATTGAACATATGTTTACCCTTAATCTTCCTTCCATAATTCACTATACATAATGCAAAACAAATTAGTGCATCAAATTCTACATTGATGACATGCACAGAAATTGAAACAAAAACATACAGTCGTTGAGTATAATTAAGAAACTTCAAGAAATACTAAATGATGTTTCAGAAGTCAGTTATCAATTTATTTTGAATAAATCGTCAATAAATGCAGCACTGTTGGTAGTGACTTTGTTACCATATGTGAATTGCTTAATGCAGAAAGGCAACTAATCCAAAATTTGTGTTTCCTTTTTTTCATGATTATGGTTGTGAGTGGATCAGTGCATTGTTCACCATGAAAAGGGAACCTTTTTGCTCGTTAACATGGGTCTGGAAATGCCGTCAATTTTCCATGTACTGCAGATAGGGAACTAGTCCAGGACATGTTGGTGGAAGCAGGAAAGGTACTATACAGTGGCTGACATTTTTGAAGCCATGAAGCATTCCTCAAAAAATGATAACATGTTTTCCATTTTTCAAATGAAAATGGATTCTTTTATCGACTACAGTTCCTGGTGGCCTATCTTTTATAAAAGAACCTGTCTGAGTGATTATTCATATTGTAAAGTCATTCCTAGATGCCTGAAATGGATTCTCATTATTTTGAAATACCATGAGAAGACCTTTTCAGCTGAAAATCCACATAGAGTTATGTGTGACATGAATATTGCTGGGTTGACAGTGGACAATTTTAGGCTGAGAAAAAACTGAACAAACTTTGAAACTTCCTTGAAAGAAAGCCAACAGATCCGTACTGCCTATAAATAAGAAAATGGATGATATCAAGAAACCTTTGGTTTATATCCCTCAAGACAAAATGTAGTTTTGGAATTCAGTCACATTGTGGCCAGAAACAATACCATCTCATGATGTAGATGAGAATAAATGAGTAATACACCCATACAAAATTCAAGTATTATTCAGAAATATGCAACAAACAATGTTTTAAAACAAGCAATTTAACTCAAAAATTACCTGAAAATCCAGTGTACTGCAGAAAGAGAACCTGTCCTACACAAACAAAGTCGTTCCCCTCTTTCTCCATACATCATGCTTGACTTCTACCTTTGTATAATAAACAAGTATACCTACATCAAGAAACCAGAAATACATGTCAGGGGAGAAATTTCACTAAATTGATTTTACACGATTTTTTTTCTCTCTTCTGTAGAAGTAGGAAATTTGGACATACTGCCTTTCTACAGTAAGTGGTTCATATATTCTATTACACAGACAGCTTCCAAGATTTTAATTTTGTAATAATGCTTGCCACATCTATAAACTTTATACAGTTAAGTCTTAAATGATGCTACATAGTGACCTCCAAGCCATTATTGTCTTTTTGAAGTCTCTGCACAGAGTGTATACACCGTGGTACAATGAAGAAATGTGGATAAAATGTGGGAATTTTCTCATCGAGGAGAAATCCGGTAAAAACCTGGACATTTTTTAGAATTCTGGGAATTTTTCTTTACTTTGGTTTTTAGTTAAATTTTTGTAAGCTTGAGTGGTAAGAACTGATATTCTAACAAAACAGTTTTACTTTGACCCACTACTGTGGTATAGTACTATTGCAATAAAACAAACGAGAGGATAACACTAAAGTAAAACTTCAGCTGCAGAGAAAATGCACCATTTACAACAAAACGCAGTGTACACACAAACATCTGCCAACAGCAATATGCAGTACTTCGTAAGAACAAACTCCTTTCAATGTGTCTTTCTGGCGAGAATTGTTTCAGTGAACGTGATGACACAACTGTGTACATTTCTAACAGGTCATAGGAAAATATTGTAAATGGTAGTTTGAGAAACGTTACCTTCAAAGTAAATTTCTTTTACTCAAGATGAATTATGTTACATGTGGGAGTGTGTGATGAATTTCTTGAATCATGGAACATTAGACTCTCATTCAAAACTTAACACTGATGACCAGCCACTTAGAAAAATTTCAGGCCCAGAAGATGAGCCATTTGTGCCATTATTTAAAATTTTACTGACACATTTTTGTTTGATGTATCTTAAAGAGTAACACCCACTAAAATGTGAAGTGAGTTGTTGAGCAGTTTCACTCGTAATTTGCTTTTCTGTGGAAAAGTGCTCGACAGACCGAATGTTCACCCAGGTAATTCATGAAATGTGCGATGCTCGGTGAAATTGATAATCTTGCTTTTGAAAAATATCAAAAGCTTTTGATGAACAATATTATTTGAGGAAGCTTAGCTTTTCTTGTAGCTATACTGTATGTATATTCATTTAAACCATTAACTTTTACTATTTGTGTGTTCGCGCTTCTTAACAGTGATGTTGGCTGACAACATCATGTGTCCTATGCTCTGAATGTCTGTTTTCTTTGGCTGGTGAGGTCATGTGACACGAGCTATGTTTGGCTGACAAAAGTGCATCACAATCTCAGTTTCAGTGCTTTGGAAGCTACTGTGCTGTATTGGATGGAACTCATGTTTACATTTTCATAATACAAAAATATGCAGTGTAAATGTTGCTGCGCATCAGTGACCTTTCCAAAACACATAGTTATTTACTTGTTTTCATTTCCTAAAGTGCCAGGAAGTTCTATGGTGGTGTATAAACCTTTCACCATTAAAAGGATTAATAAGGTTTACAGCTGTGAGGGAAAGTATGCTGTCACTTAACACAGTAAAAATATTCTCTCAACTGGGGTAGAGTGCATTTACACCTGAGAAAAAGTGTATTTATAACTGGGAAATTCAGGAAAAACCTGGGATGCCTGATATGTGTATTGGTACCTGGCACCTCGAAACTCTTCTGTGGCAATGGTCAGGTGTCAGACAGATCTTGCACACCTCAGTGGTGAGAGAATGTGTGTGCAGTCTTAGCTTGAAAGGCATGTTAACACAATGGACAGTGCATACAAGCCGCACTGTCACATTCATGATTGGAGTCACAGTGTGCTCTATTGAACTGCACTGGGAGGGTATATTTATTTTTACCTCCTTTACACTATAGGCTGTAGATAGAGATTTCCTGTGCTCAAAAGAGAATGGAGAAGTAGTTTCCAACAAAAAGAAATACATGCTATGCACGTCTTGACAGTGGTGGACAGCTTTTTTAAGCAGTATATGTAACTTGACCTGTTGTTGAAAACAAATTGAAGGATGACTCATTAGATTTGCACATGGGTAGTCTTCAGTAGACCTCTTCCAACTGATTGCACTCCAACAGTACACCCTCATCAAAACTTGGAGAGATCTCCCATTTGGTCTCACACATGTGAGCCCAGTGGTACAGTTGTAGTCATACCTACTCACATCCCATCAGGTAATCATCTCGGTTTTTTCTTATCTCTTGGAATTTTGCCAGGAACTTCCTTATTGCACCTATCCTCCATTTGCACAGTTATCTGTTCTGTGCGAATATGCTTTATTTCCACTTTGGTCTTAATCATGTCTTACTTTTCAGTCTGTTACCTGTTCCAATTGTCCATTTTCCTGTCTCTACTAGTAAATCCCAACATATCTCTCCAATGATTACATAGCGACCCTTTGTTTATGATTGGTTTCCATAAAAAGGGCATGACTCACAACCACTAGTCAGAATTGGAAATACATGCTGATTGTAAACTTCCAATTTCATACACAATGGAAATTTAGTTTTGAAACTATATTTAGTTTACCATAAACACTCCATATTAATTTTACTTGTTTATTTATTTCCTTTTCTGCTCACTCTGTTGTCTTCAAGAACTCTAATTACAAAGCTCATCAAATGATTGTATGACATCATTGTTGACTTGTACTGTTCCCCTTTCAGAGTACTCTGAGGTGACAAAAGTCATGGAATAGCAATATGCACACATAAATATGAAGGTAGTATAACATACAAAAGGTACGAGGGTGAGTCAAATGAAAACCTTAAATTTTTTTTTTAATATTATTTATTGTGCAGAAGTGTTACAAAGCTATATCACTTTTCAACACAATCTCCCCCACGCACAATGCAAGTCCTCCAGTGCTTACAAAGTGCATAAATTCCTTTAGAAAAAAATTCTTTTGGTAGACCGCGCAACCACTCATGCACCGCGTGGCATACCTCTTCATCAGAACGTAATTTCTTTCCTCCCATTGCGTCTTTGAGTGGTCCAAATATATGGAAATCACTTGAGGCAAGGTCTGGTGAATGTCGTGAATGAGGAAGACACACAAAATGCAGGCCTGTGATTGTTGCAACTGTTGTATGGGCAGTGTGGGGCCTTGCATTGTCATGTTGCAAAAGGACACCTGCTGACAGCAGTCCACTTCACTTTGATTTGATTGCAGGCCGCAGATGATTTTTAGGAGATCTGTGTATGATGCGATCTGTGTATGATGCACTGGTAACAGTAGTCCCTCTAGGCATGTAATGCTCCAAAATGACGCCTTTTTCATCTCAAAAGAGAGTCAGCATAACCTTCTCTGCTGATGGTTCTGTTCGAAACTTCTTTGGTTTTGGTGATGAGGAATGGCGCCATTCCTTGCTCGCTCATTTCTGGTTGGTAGAAGTGAACCCAGGTTTCGTCCCCAGTAACGATTCTTGCAAGGAAGCCGTCACCTTCTCATTCAAAGCGCCGAAGAAGTTCTTCACAAGCATCAACACATCGTTCTCTCATTTCAGGAGTCCTCTGCCTTGGCACCCATCTTGCAGACACTTTGTGAAACTGGAACACATAATGCACAATGTGGTGTGCTAACTCATGACTAATCTGTAAACATGCTGCAATTTCATTCAGTGTTACTCCACGGTTTTCCTTCACTATGGCTTCAACTGTTGCAATGTTCTGTGGAGTCACAACTCGTTGTGCCTGACCTGGGCGAGGAGCATCTTCCACTGAAGTCACACCAATTGCTAACTTCCTACTCCATTCGTAGACTTGCTGCTATGAGAAACATGCATCACCATACTGAACCTTCATTCATCGATGGATTTCAGTAGGTTTCACACCTTCACTACGCAAAAACTGAATAACAAAATGCTGTTCTTCCCTGGTGCAAGTCGCAAGTAGGGTGGCCATCTTTATACTGATACTGATACTGCGACGGTATGTGTGCATCTGCACTATACTGCCACCTACAGGCCATTCTGCATGCTGTTTGTTGCACGCATACCAACTTACATTATAACAGTGCTAAATTTCTATTTGTTATTACAAATTTAAAGTTTTTATTTGACTCACCCTCGTATAAAAGGGCAGTGCATTGGCAGAGCTTTCATTTGTACTCAGGTGATTCATGTGAAAAGGTTTCGGATGTAACTTCGAACATAGAATGGTAGTTGGAGCTAGACACATTGGAGATTCTATTTCAGAAATCATTAGAGAATTCAATAGTCTGAAATCCACAGTGTCAAGGGTGTGCTGAGAATACCAAATCTCAGGTGCTACCTCTTGCCACGAACAACACAGTGGCTGATGACTGAGAACCACAGCATTTTGCAGAGTTGTCAGTGCAAACAGGCTAGCAACACTGCGTGAAATAATCACAGAAATCAATGTGGAACATGTGACAAATGTACCTATTAGGACAGTGCACCAAAATCTGGTGTTAATGGTCTGTGGCAGCAGGCAACCAGTGCTAGTGCTTTTGCTAACAACACAACGTCGCCTGCAGTGCCTCTCCTGGGCTTGTAACCATATCAGTTGGACTCCAGATGACTGGAAAACTGTGGGCTGGTCAGATGAGTCTCGATTTCAGTTGGTAAGAGCTGATGGTAGGTTTTAAGTGTGGCGCAGACCCTGTGAAGCCATGGACCCAGGTTGTCAGAAAGGCACTGTGCAAGCTGCTGGTGGCTTCATAATGGTGTGGGCTGTATTTGTGTGGAATGAACTGAATTGTCTGGTCCAATTGAAGTGATAATTCACTGGAAATGGTTATGTTCAGCTATTGGGAGGCCATCTGCAGCCATTCATGGACTTCATGTTGCCAAACAATAATGAAATTTTTATGGATGACAATGTGCCTTGTGACTAGGCCACAATTGTTCGCAACTGGTTTGAGGAACATGCTGGATGATTAGAGCGAATGACCTGGTCCCCCAGATCACCCATCATAAATCCCATTGTACATTTAAAGGGCGTAATCGAGAGATCAGTTTGTATTAGTGTGTTGAGTGTATGCTATAATTTATTTTCAGACCTACATTCAAACTTACGCTATTAAGTTCTTCCATAGCTCATGTGTACTACAGGCAGACAGTACAGCTCCTTCCGTTATTCCGTCTTCATTTTTCCAATTTATGTATCTGAAAACCTCCTTTAGTATTTTGGTGGTACCGAATCCCATTGACTTATTACACTTTCCGTTGAGTTTCCTTTATGCTGAAATGTGATGGAAGCTGGAGCATTAACATGTATATTCTTCAGTACGCTAACATTTGTCAGCTGTTAATACAGATTTTGTTAAAACTTAGAAGCTTTCACAAAATTCTGAATCCCATGTAAAGTGGTAATTCGTACTAATTTCTCCATTCAGCAATTTCATTCACATCATGCAAGTATTCCATTGTGCTATATTCATTTCTAAAGCCAATTGTTTCTTTATCCAGTTGGTGGCAATTTTAGTGTTTATATTATTCATTACAGAAAAGAAGCTCAGGTATATATATTTTTATTTTTCCCACCTAATTGCGTGTGCAGTAGATTAGTTACAGTATTATTAAAATTTTTGATAGTTTCCTTCCTCCACAATCATTCTGTAATTATGTCTTCATCATCTGTAATAATCTCTACTGAATCTGAGAACTACACCTTCCCTTTCTTCGTACTCTGTCATCAATTGTGGGATGTTATTAATGTCATTAACTTTTTAATAATGTATGGAAAGTTTTGTATCTGCACAGCAATGACAGTACTGTGAAACCCTCCTGTCAGCACAATTGTCACTATTGTAGCGAATCTCGGGTGCACAACATGGAAGCTGGGGAGTTAGATTCCATAAGAGGAAAAACTGGATGTATGTGTTAAACTACGGAGTAGCAGAGAGTCTTAACATCACATAGAGTCTGGCATGGAGAAAGCACACAATGCAACCCATATGTATGACCAAAAGACACTAAGTGATCAAAAGTATCCGGACACCCCCAAAAACATACAATTTTTATATTAGGTGCATTGTGCTGCCCACCTACTGTCAGGTACTCCATATCAGCAACCGCAGTAGTCATTAGACATTGTGACAGAACAAAATGGCATGTACAGCGGGACTCGCGGACTTCAAATGTGATCAGGTGATTGGGCGTCACTTGTGTCGTACATCTGTATGCAAGATTTCCGCATTCCTAAACATCCTTAGGTCCACTGTTTCTGATGTGATAATGAAGTGGAAACGTGAAGGGACACATACAGCACAAAAGCGTGCAGGCCGACCTCATCTGTTGACTGACAGAGACTGCCGACAGTTGAAGAGGGTCATAATGTGTAATAGCCAGACATCTATCCAGACCATAACACAGGGATTCCAAACTGCATCAGGATCCATTGCAAGTACTATGACAGTTAGGCGGAGGGTGAGGAATTTTGAATTTCATGGCCAAGCGGCTGCTCATAAGCCATACATCACGCCAGCATATGCCAAACGGTACCTCGCTTGTTGTAAGGAACATAAACATTGGATGATTGAACAGTGGAAAAACGTGTGGAGTGACGAATCACAGTACACTATGTGGTGATCCGATGGTAGGATGTGAGTATGGCTAATGGCCAGTGAATATGGCGAATGGCCAATGAACATCATCTGCCAGCTTGTGTAGTGCCAACAGTAAAATTCGGAGGCAGTGATGTTATGGTATGGTTGTGTTTTTCATGGAGGGGGCTTGCACCCCCTTGTTGTTTTGCATGGCACTATCAAAGCACAGCCCTACATTGATGTTCAAGCACTTTCTTGCTTCCCACTGTTGGAGAGCAACTCAGGGATGGCAATTGCACCTTTCAACACGATCGAGCACTTGTTCATAATGCACCGCCTGTGACAGAGTGGTTACACAACAGTAACATCCCTGTAATGGACTGGCCTGCAGAGAGCCCTGACCTGCATCCTATAGAACAGCTTTGGGATGTTTTGGAACACCGACTTCGTGGCAGACCTCACTGACCAACATCGATACCTCTCCTCAGTGCAGCACTACATGAAGAATGGGCTGCCATTCCCCAAGAAAACTTCCAGCTCCTGATTGAACATATGCCCGTGAGAGTGGAGGCTGTCATCAAGGCTATGGCTGGGCCAAGACGATATTGAATTCCAGCATTACCCATGGAGGGCACCACAAACTTGTAAGTCATTTTCAGCCAGGTGTCGGGATACTTTTGATCACATAGTGTAGGTAGCATGCAGTACCAAGAACGCAGTGTGATATGAAAGCTATGTCTGTGTCAGTACATCTCTGCATAAGAACTGACTGCACAGACCTAGAGCTGCAAGCAAGTAAACACCTGAAGCAAGTGTTCTACCAATACAACACTCTGTGCATGTCGTCCTTGTTAGCTTTTCACATTAATTTGCTGTGAGACCCTTGTGCATGCCGTCCTTGTTAGCTTTTCACATTAATATGCCGTGAGACCCATGCCAGGTCATTTGTATCCATACGTATGTCCCCTGATGCGGATCTGAAGAAATTTGTGTAAAGGTAACAACTCACTAGACAGTAGAGATGATGTATTACAAAACCAAGACTGAAAACTTCCCTAGCTTTTGGACGAATCCTCATTCGAGCGTACCCACACACGTATATGCGCCCTACCCTTCAGCCCCCTCCCCCACCTGCCCCTCACACTCACCCCCCCCCCCCCCCCACACACACACACAAACTTGTACAGCTACATTGTGGGAGATGATTATTAACTTCTACATATTTGTGATTTATTTGTTGACCATTTAACAGGTCAAGGGTAGAAAGGAGGTCAGCATCAGTCTTAATATCACCTTATTTTGTTGCAGATCTAGATTTCAGCTAGCAGCACAGCTCTGATCACTATTATAAATAGGAAAATAACACAGAAATCAAACATTGACAGAGCACAACAGCCAAGAACCATGCCACAGTTGCACAAAATACTGAATGCACTACTACATGGCTACTGTTTACAGACCCATACAGCCAACCTTGGTTTACACCATATTGTATGGCCAACACCCTCTATTTTCATTACCTATATATGAAAAAATAGGTTAATATAAATTGATACATAAGAACAAAATCAATCCAAATAATAATTATAGTAATATACAGTTTTTTCAGGAGACGTGTAAATAAAAATAATTATTGCAACAAATGTCACTTATCATTAAAATGCAATGAAAAACCTTATTTCTTAAATTATTAAATCAGAAGTTACATACTTGTGTACTTATAATTGACCACTCTTTTTTATTTTATAATCAAAAAATATAAAATATAATTGCCAACACAAATGTATGTAGACACTACATAATGTGATTTTGAAATCAGCATCATAGCCACCATTCAAAAGTGTAATACAATAAAATGTTTATAATACACTTATTACCAAATTTCAAAAAATTTAAGTAGTGTACAATTGTTAATACATCTTCAATTTTTAGCTATGCAGTTTGTATTCATATGGTACATTGTCAAACATTACGACATAGAGATGGGTGCACTAGGGCGAAAGTGTTCCTCCTGGGTTGCCACCACGTCTTCTATTAAGAAGGTAGCTCCAAAAAATGGATGCTTCTCATTGCCACTTGCCCATTGAGCAAGATAGTTCAAGGTCTCTGATGGCAAAAAATCCCTCTCCTTCCCTCTTTCCTGACGAAGCAACTGCCAGTTGCGAAAGCTCGTAATTCTTTGTGTGTGTTTGTGTGTTTTGTTCATGTGCCTGTCTGCCGGCGCTTTCCCACTTGGTAAGTCTTGGAATCTTTGTTTTTATATATATATAACTTGCAAACAAGCATATTATAAACATTTTATGGTATATTACTTTTGACAGGCAGCCATGACACTTACTTCAAAATTCATTTGTATTGGTGATTATATTTAATATTTTTAAATTATAAAATAAAGAAAAGAACGGGCAATTATAATTTTTACATCAGTACTTCAGATGTAATAATTTATGGAATGAAGTTTTTTAATAAATTATAATGTACTTCATAATAATGGACTCAATGTATTGCAATATTGTCACAATACTTATTTTAATTTATGTGCCTCCTGACAAAATTGTGTTTTACTGTAATTATTATTTGGATTCATTTTATTCTTATGTATAAATTTTATCTTAACCCACTTTTTTAATACAGTGTTAATCACATAAAACTTGCACTGCAAATACACTCATGGAAATGGAAAAAAGAACACATTGTCACCGGTGTGTCAGACCCACCATACTTACTCCGGACACTGCGAGAGGGCTGTACAAGCAATGATCACACGCACGGCACAGCGGACACACCAGGAACCGCAGTGTTGGCCGTTGAATGGCGCTAGCTGCGCAGCATTTGTGCACCGCCGCCGTCAGTGTCAGCCAGTTTGCCGTGGCATACGGAGCTCCATCGCAGTCTTTAACACTGGTACCATGCCGCGACAGCGTGGACGTGAACCGTATGTGCAGTTGACGGACTTTGAGCGAGGGCGTATAGTGGGCATGCGGGAGGCCGGGTGGACGTACCGCCGAATTGCTAAACACGTGGGGCGTGAGGTCTCCACAGTACATCGATGTTGTCGCCAGTGGTCAGCGGAAGGTGCACGTGCCCGTCGACCTGGGACCGGACCGCAGCGACGCACGGATGCACGCCAAGACTGTAGGATCCTACGCAGTGCCGTAGGGGACCGCACCGCCACTTCCCAGCAAATTAGGGACACTGTTGCTCCTGGGGTATCGGCGAGGACCATTCGCAACCGTCTCCATGAATCTGGGCTACGGTCCCGCACACCGTTAGGCCGTCTTCCGCTCATGCCCCAACATCGTGCAGCCCGCCTCCAGTGGTGTCGCGACAGGCGTGAATGGAGACGTGTCGTCTTCAGCGATGAGAGTCGCTTCTGCCTTGGTGCCAATGATGGTCGTATGCGTGTTTGGCGCTGTGCAGGTGAGCGCCACAATCAGGACTGCATACAACTGAGGCACACAGGACCAACACCCGGCATCATGGTGTGGGGAGCGATCTCCTACACTGGCCGTACACCTCTGGTGATCGTCAAGGGGACACTGAATAGTGCACGGTACATCGAACCCATCGTTCTACCATTCCTAGACCAGCAAGGGAACTTGCTGTTCCAACAGGACAATGCACGTCCGCATGTATCCCGTGCCACCCAACGTGCTCTAGAAGGTGTAAGTCAACTACCCTGGCCAGCAAGATCTCTGGATCTGTCCCCCATTGAGCATGTTTGGGACTGGATGAAGCATCGTCTCACGCGGTCTGCACGTCCAGCACGAACGCTGGTCCAACTGAGGCTCCAGGTGGAAATGGCATGGCAAGCCGTTCCACAGGACTACATCCAGCATCTCTACGATCGTCTCCATGGGAGAATAGCAGCCTGCATTGCTGCGAAAGGTGGATATACACTGTACTAGTGCCGACATTGTGCATGATCTGTTGCCTGTGTCTATGTGCCTGTGGTTCTGTCAGTGTGATCATGTGATGTATCTGACCCCAGGAATGTGTCAATAAAGTTTCCCCTTCCTGGGACAATGAATTCACGGTGTTCTTATTTCAATTTCCAGGAGTGTATTTCAATAATGGAAACTGGCATTGATACGCAGATTTCACAGATTGGAATTTTAGGCAGGAACCCACTTTTGCAGCCCATACACAACGTTATGAGTTTCAACTGTGTGTCTATTTACAAAGAGTACAAATATTTCAATGCAACAGTGTGTGTTGACATTACCACAATCAAATTAGACTAAGTTAGTGTGTCAATAGTATTTTTTGCATGACTCTAGTGCAAGAAGTTTATGAGGTACTGTAATTTGGACATTGTAAACAACGACTGTGTTAGTTCCATATTGTAACATAAACAAATGTGAATTTCACGTAGGTGTTTATGTGCAGACATACATTGATGTTAATACATCTCTGGAGTAGTTGTGTCGTGAAATGGGACATTACCTAGGACAAACAGAAGACAGTACATCTGTGGGATCTGACACATAAAGAACCAGTACCCTCAAATCCTGACCTGAAAATGACCGCCATCAGCATTAATATAAACTTGCAGTGCGCCATGCAATGACTGCTGCACATGTTCTAGCATTTCAACAGAAACTGCAGTGCAGGTAGCAGTAATAAGCCATTTCGTATAATTTGTAATTGTTTGAAGACGTTGATGTCTATTGGGATACATTTTGGCATACACAGCACACGAATGAACAACATAGTCTTACATTCACCATAAACCATGAGCATGTCCACCAAGCATGTTGTTTTAGCATGTCCTACTATGTCCACTATTACACAATAAGTGACAGGACTGTCCCAATGCAATTGCAGTGTACACACACCACAATGTTAGCAAATGTAACATTGTTGCCTAGCATCTAAGCAATAAGGTGAAACAAATAGCTGTCAGTGTATACAGTGGTCACAAAACGATAACTCATAAACTACTTCCACTGGGTTTCTGCACAGGCACCACTGACATTTTCATTTACACTACTTTTAGGATATTACTGTTAATAGGTGTTGTTCCATTTAAAAATTTCTAACTGTTGTAAAAAAACTACACTTTCATCAATGTCTTAAAATCTGTGTATTGGTTGCTCTTGCCTACAGTTCAGTTCTGTAAAAGCAGCGCATAAATAGTGCCTTCTATGTCCAAAATATTTGCAATGCAATTGTTAGGTGATTCATCCTGTATATGGATAATGGAAATAGAGGACATTGGCCATCCAGCATGGTGTAAACTGATGTTAACTGTATTGGTCTCTAAACAGCAGCCTCAGTTTGACTGATCGTGTGCATATCAATGTTATCTTGTAATATGTATTGTTATAACTACACTGAGTCTACATGACTACCTATAACAGTATATAGTAGTGCAGTCGGCATTTTGTACAACTGCGACATGCTTCTTGGCTCTTTTGCTTTGTCAGTGTCTGATTCCTGTGTTATTTTTGTATTTATAGCACTGATGAAAGCTGCACTGCTAGCTGAAATCTAGATCTGCAGTTAAATACAGATGATGTTATGATAGATGCTAACATTCTTTCTGTCCTGGATTACATCATGGTCTTGGGGCATAATTATTCCCATGGAATCACACCTAATTTAAAGACTGCTTGGAATGTTTGCACAATTTTTCCTTTGTTATAGTTACTGTGCCATCTGCAAATATTCAATAGTTAAATTTCCTGTACGGAAATAACAAATGCCAGTAACAGCACATGAATTATCAATGTTACCACCCAAAAATATATTCTGTTTTTAAACATGGCTGTCTGTGTTATTTTTATAGTCATCCGTACTTCCGGTGCAAAGTCAAATATATATACTCGTCTTAATTTCCTTACAACCCTGGTGTCTGACAGGGAATGTTTTTAATGTTGCCACTGAGCAATGTTGTTCATTGCTGCATCATTATTTAACTGATTAAGTACTATGTCCCCAACAACATCAATGCTGACTTGTTGATTTGATGTTTTCTTCCGTTTTTGAATGTTTTCCCTCTCTGCTGAGACCATAATAGCATAATAGCTACTGCACAGTTATGTTAAGTTTTCATTATGTATAGGTGACATATATTCTCTGATCGTCCTACAGTTGGTTATCAACCCATTGGGAAAATGACAGGAAGTACTAGCTCCAAGTTTTCTTTTGAACAAAAAAATTCTTACATGATTCCAATTATTTGTGTCATATTTTTAACATATCTGAACCCCACAAGCAGTAAATCATTTTTAGTGCAAAAACTGTGCAAATATAGTGTCTCTTGTAAAAAAGTAAATAAATAAAATGAAATAAATTACAAAATCTTTTATTTGGTGAGTTGAAGTATGATATCTGAGGAGGCCTATGTTGCTTGAAGCGTTTCTGGGGCTGACTTGGAAAATTTATATTTAAACATGTTAACATTCTACACTGTATTTGTTCCTTCCTGGCATGCTATAGTGGGAAAGCATAACAGTTGACAAGATAGACACGTGTAGCAATCTAGATACTGTTCACTGAGATGAAATTACTGTGATCTCTGTTGCCTACTGAGTCAGACCTTTACCTCTGTCAGATGCTGAGGCTGTTGATCACATTCTGTCGTCTTCAGGTAACAATCTTAAAAATTTCTTATCAGTTGTCTAACTGAAAACAGAGAATGTGTAGAAATGTGATCCAAACTGTGTCTTTTGAAACTAACAGCATATATTAAAGGTTTGAACCAGAGTTGTGGCAGATTTCAGTCCCAGATGGCTCTGAGTTGAGGATATTTTTCATTGTGCTGGTATTTATCCTCACTCATCTTAGGATTTATAGACAAAATGATTGTGTGGTGGAGTTCATGTTCAAGATATCTTGAGTAGCTCCTGTCATGGAAAACATGTCGTGCCTGTTTTGATACTCGTGGTACTGAAAATCCATATGCATATGATCTCAACAGCAAAAGATGTTCAAATTCTTAAAGATGTATATAAGCACCTGTTGATTCAAAGAAATGTTATGTAGGTGCCAATAAACATGGTAAAGAAGGCAGTGGTCACAGCATTTGTGGAATGTTGTGCAACATACATTAGGGCACAATATACTACTATCATACATGCAGTTGATTCATAATTGAGAAAAGAAGTTGTAAGGCCATAAGAAGAGAATTTTTTTGGAATATGAGAACAGTAGATTGTAACTAAAGAAAAAAACCTGTGTTAGCCGTGTTGGTTTTTAGTGCTACTCAGTTGAAACAAAGTGAGCTTAACATGTCTGTTCAGAGCAGTTTCCAATTTTCAAGATAATATTACTGTCTCATCTGGTGCGAGTCACAGTACTTGGATCTTGCAGTGTCCACTTTTAGTTCGTGACCTCCAAATGAATTTTTATATAAAACAAGGAAGATGTAACTTACCAAACAAAAGTGCTGGCATGTTGATTGACATAGAAACAAACACAAACTTCAAGCTTTCGCAACCAATGGTTGCTTCATCAGGAAAGAGGGAAGGAGAGGGAAAGACTAAAGGATGTGGGTTTTAAGGGAGAAGGTAAGGAGTCATTCCAATCCCGGGAGCGGAAAGACTTACCTTAGGGGGAAAAAAAGGACAGGTATACACACGCGCACGCGCGCCCACCCACCCCCACCCCCCCCCCCCCCCCCCACACACACACACACACACACACACACACACACACACACACACACACACATATTTGTAAAGGCCATATATAATTGAAATAAGAACACCGTGAATTCATTGTCCCAGGAAGGGGAAACTTTATTGACACATTCCTGGGGTCAGATACATCACATGATCACACTTACAGAACCACAGGCACATAGACACAGGCAGCAGAGCATGCACAATGTCGGCACTAGTACAGTGTATATCCACCTTTCGCAGCAATGCAGGCTGCTATTCTCCCATGGAGACGATCGTAGAGATGCTGGATGTAGTCCTGTGGAACGGCTTGCCATGCCATTTCCACCTGGCGCCTCAGATGGACCAGCGTTCGTGCTGGACGTGCAGACCGCGTGAGACGACACTTCATCCAGTCCCAAACATGCTCAATGGGGGACAGATCCGGAGATCTTGCTGGCCAGGGTAGTTGAGTTACACCTTCTAGAGCACGTTGGGTGGCACGGGATACATGCGGACGTGCATTGTCCTGTTGGAACAGCAAGTTCCCTTGCCGGTCTAGGAATGGTAGAACGATGGGTTCGATGTACCGTGCACTATTCAGTGTCCCCTCGACGATCACCAGAGGTGTACGGCCAGTGTAGGAGATCGCTCCCCACACCATGATGCCGGGTGTTGGCCCTGTGTGCCTCGGTCGTATGCAGTCCTGATTGTGGCGCTCACCTGCACGGCGCCAAACACGCATACGACCATCATTGGCACCAAGGCAGTAGCGACTCTCATCGCTGAAGACGACACGTCTCCATTTGTCCCTCCATTCACGCCTATCACGACACCACTGGAGGCGGGCTGCACGATGTTGGGGCATGAGCGGAAGACGGTCTAACGGTGTGCGGGACCGTAGCCCAGCTTCATGGAGACGGTTGCGAATGGTCCTCGCCGATACCCCAGGAGCAACAGTGTCCCTAATTTGCTGGGAAGTGGCGGTGCGGTCCCCTACGGCATTGCGTAGGATCCTACGGTCTTGGCGTGCATCCGTGCGTCGCTACGGTCCGGTCCCAGGTCGACGGGCACGTGCACCTTCCGCCGACCACTGGCGACAACATCGATGTACTGTGGAGACCTCACGCCCCACGTGTTGAGCAATTCGGTGGTACATCCACCCAGCCTCCCGCATGCCCACTATACGCTCCGTATGCCACAGCCAACTGGCTGACACTGACGGCGGCGGTGCACAAATGCTGCGCAGCTAGCGCCATTGGACGGCCAACACTGCGGTTCCTGGTGTGTCCGCTGTGCCGTGCGTGTGATCATTGCTTGTACAGCCCTCTCGCAGTGTCTGGAGCAAGTATGGTGTGTCTGACACACCGGTGTCAATGTGTTCTTTTTTCCATTTCCAGGAGTATATATTTTCTGCAGTGGAATGTCAGGTCATGTTTACCTACAGGACTGCCTTACTCTTTTTAATTTCTTTTTGTCAGTCATTAATATTTTACCAGACATTAAACTTCTCTCTTACCTATAGTCATCATCATCATCATCATCATCATTTGCTTCCAGCGGGCTGGGTAGGAACTTTGTGAACGATATGCCTCCATTGGTTTCTGTCCTGGTATAGCTTTTCCCTTTCTACTACTTCCCATGTTACTCCTCTCCTCTTGAGATCTTACTTAACCTGGTCTGTCCGTCTCCTTCTAGGCCGCCCATTTGGACTTCTTCCTGGTACCTCCATCTCCAAATACTGGCATGGAGTTCGAGTCGGGTGCATTCGCCTCACATGACTGAACCACTTCAGTCTCAAAGTACTTGTTCTCTCCTCTGTAGTCAATGTCACATGCAGGTCTCTCCTTACATAATCATTCCTGACTCTGTTTCTCCTAGTTTTTTGTAGAGCTGACCTAAGGAACTTCATTCCACGTGCTTGTATTTGACTCTCTTCTCTCTCATTTATGATACAGGCCTCTAGGCTATACATCATGATTGGCAGGAGATAAGTTTTGTACATGGTCTGTTTGTCTCTTTGAGGGACTTCCTTGTCCGAGATTAGATTTCGTACTTGGTGGAGGAAGCTAGATCCTTTTGTTAATTCTGTTTAAGACTTCTAGTTTAGCTTGTACACCATCCCCAATCAGTAAGGTTTCAAAATAATTCTTCACCTCTTCTCTGATACCCTCCATGTCCCTGGTAATATCCCCTTGCCTATAGTATACAGTTTAAATTTAAAAAAAACTATATAAACTTGCAGGACATCTATACAAATATCACATGGGTAATCATGATGCTTGGAAAGTTTTGATTATCAAGTATGTGTATTTGAAAACATGGGAACAAAGCATGTCATAGTTGCAGCCCATATGTACAGATACTGATTACATATTAAAAGTTTCCACATTTTAAAAAATCTAAAAGGAATAAATGTTAAAGGTATGTGTATGTAAGGGATGGTGGCATGATAAAAACAATGCATAAATGTCCCATGCAGCAAGAATAATATTAACAGTTTATGACAGCATGTTTTTACAGGTAGAATCACATTGAGTAGAATTCCTCCAGCATGTGATACTACCATGAGAATAAAGTGACCAGTATTTTGACAGTTTTTGTAGGCGGCCTTCATCTGATAGCTTGCTGCAACCATGGCGAAAACATTATTTTGTTACTTAATTTTATTGCATATTGAGATATATCACTGATGATAATGTAACTGAATATAGATTGTTGTTTATGGACATACCTGTTCCCAAAGCACTGCCTCTGTGGGCTTTAATGCTTAGAATATACACTGAAGAGCCAAAGAAACTGGTACACCCACCTAATATTGTGTAGGACACCCACGAGCATGCAGAAGTGCCGCAGCACGACATGGCAGGGACTCAACTAATGCCTGAATTAGTGCTGGAGGGAATTGATATCATGAATCCTGCAGGGCTGTCCATAAATCTGTAAAAGTACAAGGGGGTGGAAGTCTCTTCTGAACAGCACATCTCAAGGTATCCCAGATATGCTCAATAACGTTCATGTCTTGGGAGTTTGGTGGCCAGCGGAAGTGTTTAAACTCAGAAGAATGTTTCTGGAGCCACTCTGTAGCAATTCTGGATATATGGGGTGTTGCATTGTCCTGCTGAAATTGCCAGAGTCCGTCAGAATGCACAATGGACATGAATGGATGCAGGTGATTAGATAGGGTGCTTATGTATGTGTCACCTGCCAGAGTCATATCTATATGTATCAGGGGTCTCATATCACTCCAGCTGCCCATACCCCACACTATTACAAACCCTCTACCAGCTTGAACAGTCCCCTGCTGACATGCAGCGTCCATGGGTTCATGAGGTTGTCTCCATACCCGTACATGTCCATATGCTTCAATACAATTTGAAGCAAGACTTGTACAACCAGGCAATATGTTTCCAGTGATCGGCATGTCAATATTGCTGTTGATGGGCTCAGGTGAGGCGTAAATCTTTGTGTCGTGCAGTCATCAAGGGTACACAAGTGGGCCTTCGGCTCCGAAAGCCCATATCGATGATGTTCCATTGAATGGTTCACACACTGACACTTGTTGATGGCCCAGCATTGAAGTCTGCAGCAATTTGTGGAAGGGTTGCACTTCTGTCACGTTGAACGATTTTCTTGGTCCCGTTCTTGCAGGGTCTTTTTCCGACCTCAGCAATGTCAGAGATTTGATGTTTTACCAGATTCCTGATATTCACAGTACACTTGTGAAATGGTCATACGTGAAAATTCCCACATCATCGGTACATCGGAGATGCTGCGTTCCATCACTCATGTGCCAACTGCAACAGGATATTCAGACTTACTTAAATTGTGATAATCTGCCATTGTAGCAGCCATAACTGATCTGACAACTGTACCAGACACTTGTTCTATGTAGGCGTTGCCAACCTCAATGCCATATTCTGCATGTTTTTTTATATCTGTATTTGAATACGCATGCCTATACCAGTTTCTTTGGTGCTTCAGTGTAGTTAAAATGCAATACTTATTTGGTGAAACAAAATAGTGCTTATCAAACATTGGAAAATCTTAGTTGGAATATGAACAATATTGCATCAATGGGAGGATGAGTGGCTAGAAGTGACAGACAGTAAGGTCCATCTAGTAAAGAGCACAGTGTAGCAATGGCGTACCTCCTTTCAGCCATGTCAGCGGGATGAGGTCCTCCTTGCTCATCTTTGCATAGATCACAACAGTCCTATGATACATGGCTTCTTGCTCCAGTGAGAGAACGCTCCAGTGTGTGGCGCTTTTGACATACAGATCACTGTGTGCCACATTTTATTAGACTCTGTTTTATTTACTGAGAAGTGGGCAGTGGCAGATTTGCTGACAGATCTGCCCTTTATTTTAAGGAATGTTCAAATGAATGAATGTGGTCAGAGTTTCAAGCTATTGTGACTTGTCCAACTTTTTTCTGGAACTTTTAAGGAAGCTGTTTTTAATGTGTTAACACGATGACTGGCTCATTCCTGTGCCTCTTCTCTTTTTTTTTAAGTAAGAAGAAGAAGCTCTTCTGGGGTTTTACTTCCATTTTAATCTGAGGTACAACACTTTTCACCATTCCTCCACTGTATTAAGACAAGTGAGATAGAGTGGCTGTGAGAGTGAGTGCATGAATGTCATTTTGTAGGTTTCCTGCTCACTGTGTGATAACAATTTTTGTAACTTTATCCACACTCGTTTCATTTAATATTTGTAAGGGCACTGACAACCTTGCAGTTGAGCACCCGTAAGCGGAAACCATGCCCACACCAACACCCATGCCCATGCACGCTTGCACACGCGCGCGCGCTCTCTCTCTCTCTCTCTCTCTCTCTCTCTCTCTCTCTCTCTCTCTCTCTCTCTCTCTCTCTCACACACACACACACACACACACACACACACACACACACACACACACACACACACAATATTATGAGAGGGATAGATTGTTACTTACCATGAAGATGACATGAATGCAATTGTCACGTCAAGAGGATGCAACAATCTGGAGTGGGGTGGGGAAGGCAGGGTACATGTGGGGGGAGAGGGGTCGGCACTGCCTGGTGAGGCACGAAGCAACTAGGGGGCAGGGCACGTCTCACAGGTGCAATGTTGGGAGGGTGGGGGCCAATGCTTAGACACCCTATCCTAATTCTTTTTAAATCTCAACAACTTCTCTCTCATCCACTTCAACTGGTCATCCTCAATTCAGTGTGTCACCTTCCTGGACTTTGATCTCCTCCTCTCTGAAGGCTGTATCCACACCTCTGTCCACGTTAAACCCACTAACAGTATCTGCATTTTGACACCTGCCATCCCTTCCACACCAAAAAGTCCCTTCCATACAGCCTGGCTGCTTGGAGTCGGCATATGTACAGTAACAAAAACTCCCTTGTCCTGTGTGCTGAAGGTCTCAGAATGGCATTCACAGACCAGTGCTGTCCCCCAGACCTAGTCTTCAGATTTCCCTTTCCATATCCCCACACACCTCCAATCCTCCCACGACCACCCAAGGACCAGCTACAAAGAAGCACCCCCTTTGTTACCCAGTAGCACGTTAAACTGGAACAATTAAACCGTATTCTTCTTCAGGGCTTCGATTATCAACCATCGTGGCCTGAAATGAGGAACATTCTATGTAAGATGCTTCCCACCTCTCCTATAGTGGTGTTCCATTGCCTATCCATCCTCCACAACAACCTAGTCCATCCTTGTGCCACACCCAATCCCATCCCCTGGAAACAGAGATCATATCCCTATGAAAGACCCAGGTGCAAGACCTTCCACCCACACAGCACTTCCTATTCCATTCCTGTCACAGGCTTACCCTATCCCATCACAACCTGGGCCACCTGTGAAAACAGCCATATCATATACCAGCTCTGCAGCAGTCACTGTACAGCCTTTTACATTGGTATGACTATCAGCCAACTGTCCATCAGAATGAATGGCCATTGTCAAACTATGGACAACAGCAGTGTGGACCACCCTGTGGCACAACATGCAACTGGACATAACATGCTTGATTTCAGTGCTATTTCACAACCCAGGTCATCTGGATCCTCCCCTCCACCACCAGTTTTTCTGAATTGTGCAGAAGGGAGTTATGCTTACAACACATTCTCTGCTCCTGAAATCATCCCAGCCTCAACCTATGTTAATCTAATGTCCGTACACCCTCCACTCAACATTTTCTGGCCCATATGTCCTATCACCACTTCCCAATTCATGTCTCCTCATGCTCATTGTGTGTCACTCTCTGCCAACATGCCCACCTGCCTTTTCCCCTTCCCTGCTTCTCTCCGTTTCCACTTCCCATTCCCCACTCCTTTCCCCCTCCAGTCCTCCACCATAGCCTCCCAAAACTGCATCTGTCAGCTTCATTCTGCCCGCTAGTCGCTGCACACTATGCCAGGCAGTGCTGACCCCTCTCCTCCCCATCCATACCTTGCTGTCCCCCTCCTCCCCTGTCACCCCATCCCACACCGGAGTGCTGTTTCCACAAGACATGACGCAGCTGCATTCTGGCTGGAGTGGCCAGAGGTAGCAGTCGTGTGCAAGAGGTGTGCATGCTTTTTGTGTGTGTGTGTGTGTGTGTGTGTGTGTGTGTGTGTGTGTGTGTGTGTGTGTGTGTGTTTCCTTTCATTGCACCTGTTTCTGCAAGTCAGCGTGTCATCTTTATGTTTATGTAATTTACAAGTATGTTTTTTGAAGGATTTGAAAATCTCAGCAGGAGCTGAAGAGACTAATTAAAAGTTTGGTAATTAATTAACATATAAGTTGGTAAAATATGACAGCTTGTCACACTGCTTTGATGCTTGTTACTGTAAGGATTATATTTTCTGTATTGAAAGCTTTGCTCTGAATTTTTTTTCTTTTTTATTTTCAGGTCATAAAACAGCTTAGAAGTAAATCAGCTGTTTTCAGAATTTTGGCATTATCTGCAACACCAGGAAGTAATTTTAATGCAATCCAAGAGGTATGATGTTTTTTACCATTTGTCCTAAGTTTAAAATTTTGCTTTGGTTATAGTTTAATAATTTTATTTCTCAATATGTGAGGCACTTGTTTATACTCATCTGGTGATGGTAATAGATACTATATTGGAAGCCAATATTTATATACATGGTATAGTTCTGTAATTCCTCTTCTAAAAGGCAAATCTCTTCAAAATATCTCCTTGTCAACTACAGTTAATGCAGATTCCAAAGCCACTTCTGCAGATGGATACATTGTGTAGACTACTAAGCCAAAATTCAACTCTATAAACAAAAAATTGGAGATGAATGAAATGTTGCCTGTATGTAATGTACAATGATAGAAGTAAACAATTAAATGAAGAGTTTAATGAAAAAATAAGTAATTGGTGAACTTGGTAATGATGCTGAGATAACAGTATCTATCCATCATGATATTAATTCAATCTCTGATTGTCACTCAGCATTGCCACCTCAGACAACTTCAGCCCGAATCAGAAGTGCAGTTGTAGTTGTTACTAGATAAGCAACATGGGTGATAAATTACTGATTGACTAGAATTCCAGACAAGTTTAGTGCACAGCATGCCAACAAAGACAAACAAGAAAAAAAAAACAGTATATGAATTGCACAGTAGCTGTGTGGAACAGTCCAGGAAACTAGTGCGAGTGTAGTCTTGTTAGAAAGCAGTTCGAAGAATACTCTGAAGGTTAACTGTTCAAACTCCGTCCTATCATTTAAACACAGCCATCACAATTTGAGTGAGACTCATAGGAAAAGATGGTTTGGTGGTACTTGGCCAGCCGATTGCAGCTCATTGTGTCGTAGTGTAGCAGTTGAGCTATTATCTCTAAAAGAATGTGCGTACATCCCACAAGGTAGTAAACATTGGTGAACTGTGGATGCAAACTGACACTTCTATGACATTGCTTCAACATTATGCCAACACTTAAAATTGATTTTTACAAACGGTTTACAAATAGAGAAGAGAAAGAGCTTCACAAATTGAGAAATGAGTAAAGCTTTGATCCACCTCTAGCCCTGATGCAAGCATTTGTTTAGCTTGGCATTGATTGATAGAGTTATTGGATATCGTCCTGAGGGATATCGTGCTAAATTCCGTCCATTTGGTGCATTAGATCATCAAAATCCCAAGATGGTAGGAGGTCCCTGCCCATAACATTCCAAATGTTCTCAGCTGAGTAGAGATCCAGTGATCTTGCTGGCCCAGGTAGTGTTTGGCAAGCACAAAGACAAGCAGTAGAAACTCTAACCCTGTGTGAGCAGGCATTATCTTGTTGAAATCTTGAAGTCCAGCATAGCTTGCCATGAAGAGCAATAAAACAGTGTGTAGAATATTGCTCTAGAAATGAATGGCTATGGTGAACATCGTATACTCTCTTAAAACCAAAAACAAACACACAGATGTTCAAGCATTGTAGTGTGATATCCCTAAAGTACTCCTGACGTCTCGGCTACATATAGTAAAATGGCCAGAATCCTGGGCAAATAAGTGTTGAACCTATCTTGTGACGCTCCAGGAAAATGAGAGAAATGTTGTACCTGGCAAAAGACATAGTTGGTCACAGGGTTCTTTAAAATTAATAAAATTTATTCCAATTGCAGCAGCAATTGTAGAACTCCACAGGACATGCTGTTATATTCCCTAATCTATTTTACTTAGGCGCTTAAGGAACTTGTGGACTCTACCTTTCATATCCCTTAGGTGTGAAGTCATAAAAATGAAAGTCCAGAGACCCCAACAATTTTTTACAACTATCAAAAGATGTATCCATAATTCCAGTAAAATTAAAACAAGATGTGTGTGTAATGGAATAGAATATCCATCGAATAATTTGATTGACTGTTACACATGAAATACCGTCACTTCATCAGTAAGAACAGCCAGCAGTTGACTATGATTGTCGGGGATGTAATCATAATCTTCAGTTATCATTTAAACCTAACACAGTATAAAAAAAGGCAGAAAGTTTATACAGGAATGTTGACATGAGAAACTGTATTCCCAACTTTGAACTTCACCGATAGACTGCCATACAAACTACATTGTAATGTGAATATGTTCAGGATGCCTGTATAGAAATTTTAGATCCCAGTATGTATGAGTAAGACCAAGATACTTGTGTGTATGGGAGGCATACTTTAAGTTATCTGAGTCTCCTGTCCTGAGGGGATAGTCTGACAATGAAAATGATGATCTTAGTGATGGAAGGGCAAAATGCCAATGAAAGAGCACTGCCCGTCAGTGATTTTAACAACTCCACAACTGCCATTTACTGCAATGATACATAGCTGTGGGAAAGTTATGGTGTACTCTGTATTTTTCTCACAAAATGTGATACTTAGAGGTATCTTAAATGAACTCTCACATCCTTGCCATCTAGGACACTTCAAGAGTCATAATACTCTATTAGGACTCTACTGCTGCATGTCCCAGAGACTGAGTAAGAGAAAATCCCATAAAAGAAACAGACATTTGTCTCCCGAATAAAGTGTGTAAGACACTTTTTTTTCAAGTGATTCAGGGTTTCTAGGGCATTGTGGACTCTGTTCAACATGATGACGTATATAATTGCCAATCATGTGACCAATTTTATCATCTACATTGATATACTAGACACAAAATCTACATGTGCATCTTCGTCTATACATCTTCCAGACAACCGTAGAGTGTTTGGCAGCGGGTACACTGTAGTGCTACTAGTCATTTCATCTTGTGTTCCACTCACATGTACAGCAAGGGAAAAATGACTGTCTGTATGCCTTCATATGAGCCCTAATTTTTTATCTTATTTTCATGGCCCTTACACGAAATGTAGATTGGTGGCATTGGAATCATTCTGCAGTCAGCTTCACATGCCAGTTCTCGAATTTTTCTCACTAGTGTTCCTCATAAAGAAACATCGCCTTCCCTCTAGGGAATCCCATTTGAGTTCCCGAAGCATATCCATAATATTTGTGTGGTGTTCCAACCTACTGTTAACAAATTTAACAGCTCGCCTCTGAATTGCTTCAGTGTCTTCCTTTAACTCGACCTGGTGTGGATACCAAACACTCAAACATTACTGAAGAATGGATTGCACTAGCACCCAGTATGTGTTCTCTTTTACATATGAACCACACATTCCCAAAATTCTCCCAAAAAATCTCAAGTCTACCATTTGCCTCCTCTGCCACAATCCGCGCATGCTTGTTCCATTTCATATTGCTGTACAATGTTACAGCCAGAGGTTTATATGATGTGACAGCATCAAGCATGAGACTACTAATGCTGCATTTTAACATTCAAGGTTTGTTTTAATATTCACCTCCATTAACTTTCTACATTTAGAGCTAGCTGCCATTCATCACACAACTAGAAATTTTGTCTGTCATCTTGTATCCTCCTACAGTCACTCAGTGGCGACCCCTTCCCATACACCACAGCATTATCAGAAAACAACTGCAAATTGTTGCCCACCCTGTTGATCATTTGTGTGTATTGAAAATAATAGCAGTTCTATCACATTTCCCTGGGGCACTCCTGAAGATAACCTTGTCTCTGAGCACCCACCTTCAAGGACAATGTACTGGGTTTTGTTACTTATGAAGTCTTTGAGCAACTCACATATCTGGTAACTTACTCCATATGCTGGCACCTTCAGGACAGTATGGTCTGTAATTTTGCAACATCATTCTTTTGCCCTTCTTGTATACAGGAGTCACCTGCAGTTTTTTCCATTCACTTGGGTGAGAGATTTGGGATAATTTCAAACAAAATAATGGGTCAGTGCCATATATTAGTCTTTGTTAAACCAAACTGGGTCTCCATCTCGACCTGGTGACTTATTTGTTCCCAACTCTTCCAGTTGTTTCTCTACGCCAGAGGTGCCTATTACTATATCATTCATACAGGTGTGTGTATGATGGTCAAATGGAGGTACATTAGTATAATTCTCCTGCATGAACGATTTCTTAAATGCGAAATTTAAAACTTCGGCTTTTGTTTTGCTATCTTCTACTTCCACACCAGACTGGTCAATGAGTGACTGGATGGAAGCCTTAGACCCACTTAGCAATTTTACATAGGACCAGAATTTTCTCGGGTTCTCTGGCAGATCTTTTGCTAAGGTATGACAGTACTTGTTGTTGTATGCTTCATGCTTAGGTATTTTTACAGATGCACAAATCTCTGCTAACCTCTGCCTGATGTCATTTACACACACTCTTCTGAACCGAGGAAGTAATAGCCTTTGCTTCCTCGGCATTTTATAAATTTTGTTGTTAAACCACTTTGGGTGAAGAGGGGCTGACTCGGCCAAAGATGGTGTATGTGACTCTGATAGCGATTCCACTGAACACTGGAGCATCTTTTACTTTGAAGGACTTCAACTGTTTCTCAGTCCCATGCACACAAATATTTATATCATTCATCTTTGCAATGGTGTGAGGATTAAGCCAGGGCAGTACCACCGTAATTTCCTTTGTAAAGGAATGTTTGGAAACTGGATTCAGTATTTCTGATTTTGCTTTGCCACCTTTGGCTTTAGGTCCTATTCCATCATAAGTGTGTGGACACTTAAGAAGTTCATAACTTTCTGAACAGCATGGCGGCGAGCTGGTATGACATAGGCATACAAAAACTGCCACGGCGTCTACAAAAATCCATCGACAGAAATGGTGATTATTTCAAAAAGTAGCTAAATGTTCCAGCTGTAAACCGATGTAAACCATTGTAGAAATAAACAGGTCTATGTACTTATAAAAAAAAAAAAATAGGAGACCTTACTTTTGGGATTACCCTCGCATGTTTTATCCTCCCTTTCTGGGTGGTTGTCATTTTTTTCTCAGACAGGTTGCTGCTACTACTACTACTACTACTACTACTACTAGTGTACTACATTGTGACCACAACCAAGCCCATATATGAAAGCAGGGTCATTAGTGAACTACAACACTTCACTGAAAGCATGTTTGTTACAAACATGAACGCACTGACACAACAGCACTCCTGAACAGTGTGCTTCTGTTTATACAAACATCAAATATCCCAGAATATACAAACATGAGAAATGATAAATACTAAATGACAAACAATTGGTAATAGTTGCTCACGAACTGGTGATCCACAACATGTCAGCCAGTGTTATTGACCGTTTCACCGTATTGTGTTCACTAGAGCTCGCAGCACTGCTTCCTCTCCCGGAGAAGCAGTTCAAAATAGCTCTGAGCACTATGGGACTTAACATCTTAGGTCATCAGTCCCCTAGAACTTAGAACTACTTAAACCTAACTAACCTAAGGACATCACACAACACCCAGCCATCACGAGGCAGAGAAAATCCCTGACCCCGCCGGGAATCGAACCCGGGAATCCGGGCATGGGAGAAACGGTGACCTGCTGTTTCAGATGTTGTCATTGGAGCTGACTACTGTACCCTTGATCTGAATTCTGTCACTGATCCTCTGTATGGCAGCTCTGGCAGTTCTTTGTAGTCTACTTGTGTTGTCACGTCCTCTTCAGGAAGATGAGCATTGAAGGTGGCCCGCCCTCGCGAAGCTTCGCAATTGTTGAGAAGTCTTCAGTTTCCTGTAGTAGGACTTCATATGGAGGATATCAATAATGCTTTTGCATGTTTATCTTCTTGACAAAGTTCTGATTTGGCACTCTCGTCATACAATGCAAGGACTTGAGAAGATGTGCCTCCTTAAAGACAAAGAAAGATCTTTCATGCACCTTGTTCCAGGAAAATTTGTCACCCATCTGCAGTACTTCTTGCTATGGACATGTGGCTTAGTACAGAAGTCATTTATGAATTCCAAGAAAGGTCTCGTGTCGTGAGTATGCCGGGGAGTCAGATAATCTGAGACTGCTCTTATTTTCTCTGGATTCCATCGCCATTAACTAGGTGTTCCGACTTTTATTTCTTGGGTGATGAAGAAGCACTTTTTGTGACATAAGTGAAGGCCTGTAGTCTGAACACACCTCGTCATGTTTGTCAGGTGGCTTATACATTCTTCGAATATTTTAAGAGAGACAATGTCATCCAGATAGCAAAGATACATTGTCTGTTTAAGTTGTCGAAGCAAGTTGTCTATCCTTCATTCGAAGGTGGCTGGAGCTTTACATAGTCCAAACGACATAACTTTTAAGGCTGTCAGGTGTTATAAAAGTAGTCATTTCACAGTCAGCTTCTGATTTTCCAGTAGCCTTGCTGCATGTCCATAGTTGAGAAAACTTGCTCCTTTCAAGCAGTCTAGGGGGTCATCAATGGCAGCACCACACTGACACCTTTCTTCGTGAAATTGTTCTGTCATTTGTAGTTAATGAATGAAATGTCACATACCATCCTTCTTCTTCACAAGAACCACTGGAGAGGATAAAGAACTCTCTTAAGCTTCAGTGATGTCATCATGCAGCATCGTCTCCATCTCATTGTGCAGCATCGTCTCCACATTGTTCGCCGTTTTTGCTAGTGACACTGTATATTACGACTGGCTAATTGGTAGACTAGCCTCATCAATCTGGAACTCTGATCATCCACGGTCTATGACTGCTTGTGATGGGTGCAAGAAATCGCATCTGACTACATTCCGTAAAAATAACAAATTTGAAGGACTTTTTTTTTCCCCCATTGGTAGTTATTTTTGCAGTACATGTTCCTATCGTCTGGGCATTTTTCCCATTTAAGACTCAGCACAGTTTCTTTCATATCATGGAACATAGTTTTCTTTAGCTGGTGACAATAGGCATTCAACATTACAGAAAAGGAAGCCTCTTAGTACTCAACTAGCTCCCAGACAGGTTTGCTGTCAGTGATGACATCTATGAGATCACCTTACATCATGGTAACTGTAGTCCACGGAAGATTGTTTATCTGTAGCGGCCTCACATCTGTAGATGGTTGCTCACTTAGTGTTCATGAATTCGGCAGCTAGATGAGCAGCTGATATCTCTGTACAACAACAGGGAACTACTATGGCATGTTTAGGAACGATCTTGTGCAGGATACAGCAACAGGCTTAGTCCCACAAATCAACTATAATCATCTGCAGTTCTCTGGTATGATTAGAACTTTGTGATAGTTGATGGCTGGCAGCACGGTAGTAGTCAAAAACTCGCTTTCTTTCTCTGCAATTGTTCAAGCAACATGTCCAGGACATCCACAGTAGAAACATACCAGCATGTTGTCATCTGTCCTCTAAATATGTGTTTTGCTGTGGGACACTATACTTAGCAGCAGAGTTGTTTGTACGTGCTTTGGCCAGATGCTGGCTTGTTGTTTGATGACTGCGGTGAAAGTGTAAATTGGCCAAGTCCATTCTACCTGGCCCGTTCGGCTGGTGGTACAGATTGGTGCTAAGGATCAATACACTACTCCTACAGTGATTACCTTCTGATGTATAGGGTCAGTATTTATAGCTGCTATCTCTTGCCTACTTGGTTTGGCTGCCATAAACTGCTGTATCTCTTCTCTGACTAGCCAATGTATGAGAGGCGCGAGGTTGTGGTTATCTCCCGCAACTGCCGTCGAAACCATATTTGGAAGCCGATCATAGTTTTTTTGTCAAACTATTTTCTGTTGCATTTCCTCATTGTTCTGGCACCACTTGATGAATTCCCCTGTTGTTATGACATCCTTACCAGAAGAGCTTGGTACAGGTCTTCGGTGATCCACAGGTCTTCGGTGACTCCTTTCATCAAGTGTGAGATTTTGTCAGCCTCTGGGAATCTGAAACTGACAAGTGAGGCATAGTGCCAAAACGTTCAGTATGTAATCTGTGTAATTTCTCCATGACACTGAGCCCTGTTCTTCATTTGTTCTTCTGCTAAGCGGACTTGCTGCTGATTGATACCAAATGTGACCCTGGAATTTGTCCCCGCTAACAAGTTTTTCTTCGTTGTGCTCAAACCACTGCTGGACTATGCCATCTAAGTAAAAGTACACATTTGTTGAACATATCATGTCATTCCACCACTTTTATTTGGTAGCCCAGACATATCCTTTCATCAGCTTGACCAGCATCTCAAAAGGGTTAATGGAAACCTGACATGCAACTTCCTTGTTTCTGCTTTGAAATCCATTGGTTTTCTGAAGGCATAGACCTTGGTAACGATATTCTTTTGTATTCTGGTTCCTGCCCGTATATATGACATCTTCTACATAGTATTATTTGGACAGGGTTATGTCAATGGTTTGAAGTACCCAGTGTCTCCACCTAATAGAGATGCCAAACAATGTCACATTGTAGCCTTATCAAGATCACGTCCAGATACAGAAGCAGTACAGCACTTAGCACTGAAAGCACATTCATTCAAAACACAAACATACAGACAGAAAAGCAGTCCAGGATGGAGAATACTGCTGTTTACACAAAAATTGAGTATTCTGGAATATAAAACATAAGATATTTTGAGAACTTTCCAGAAATGATAAATACTAAATAACAGACAATTACTGGTGTTCAGGTTTGAAGTGACAGCCTGCAGCACACCAGCCAGCGACACTTTAACAGCTACGCCACTTTGCATGCAGCACAACTCACGTCACTGTGAGTACTACAGTTGCCACAAACACCACACTGAACAGCACACTACTGCCCCTAGGTATCTGAAGTTCTAACGTTTTTCACTCATGTTTAGATTTAGATACATGATACAAAACAGGAAAGAAGTCAGAAATGTAAATGATAGACAACTTATTTGAATTGATAAATCGCTGGTTTAACACCTCAGTTAAGATAAGAGTTGAATATATTTGTAACTTTTTATTATATCTTCATTGCAATAATGTTGTTGCATGCAATAATTCCTAGATTGGTGTAAACTGATTTTAATTGTTCTTGTTTCCTGTTTATTATTATTTCAGGTGATAAACAATCTCCAAATATCACATATTGAAGCACGTACTGAGACATCACCAGATGTTGCGCAATACACACACAAACGTAATATTGAAACTGTCATTGTTAAGATAACTGGCTACCTGAAAACTGTTCTTGACAAATTTATGAATGTAAGTCAGTATTGACATATATGCTTAATTCTATATTTAAAATATATTTTGTACTTCAGCTTTGTTCCAGGTGTAATCAGCAGCTTATGTTGGCGTATAAAGTCATTTCTAAAGCAAATTTTATATTTCATGAGTGCATCTGGTTACCAAATTAGTGTATCATCTTTGCTGATCACTTACAAATTTTATGTACGGGAGCTGATGAACAAAGACTGAGGCTTTTTTCTTTTTTTTCTTTTTTCACAGATGTGTATTACTTCATTTCAATGTTTATATGGCCTTTCTCAAAGTACTTCCCTCCTCCTTGAATGCACTTTTTATAGTAGCATCTCTTCTAGTCTTTGAACACGTGGTGCAGGCCATTCTTTGTTAGGTCCTTGAGAATCGCCTCACTTTCCTTGAACAGTGGTTGATAGTTCTTAAATGGAATGCCCCAAAGCTTTGCTTCTAGTGATGGGAATAAAAAGCAATTACAGGGTGCAAGATCAGGGCTACAGTGCAGATGCGGTACCCAGTTAATATTGAACTGAGTCAGAAACTGCACGACTTGATTTGAAATGTGAGGCCAACCATTTTCATTTCCTTGCATTGTGCCTCCTCAGTTTAGTCAGTAGTGACATGTAATATGCTGCTGTAACAACAATGTAGGGGATCTCCATGCTGTTAAATCATTCCGTGACAGTCAAAAAAAGTGATCACCATTACTTTCCCTGCAGATGGAACAACTTTCACCTTTTTTTTCTTTCGGTGTTGGAAAACATGGCAATTTCCATGATGGCTTGTTTTCCTTCAGGATCATAATGTTGCAGCCGTGACTCATCACCATTGATAATTGATTCCAGAAACAGATGCCCTCCATCATCAAAGAGATGCAGGACCTCACAGCTTTTCTCTATTTGCACAGCCTTTTGTTTGGATGTCACCAGACATGGTACCTTGTGCACAAACATGGTTCATAAGGAGATGATCATGCATAATTGTGAAATTACTAACATTTCACTGATGTTAAATAACGTTATCCATCAATCTTCATGGACAATCACGGCAGCTGTGTTCATGTTGACTTCAGTCACAACAGAAGCTGAAACAGCAGGCTCAACTTGCTTAACACAGACAAATCAGCCTTCTTTGAAGTCCTTGAACCACCTAAACACTGTTGCATGAGGTAGTGAATCTTCACTATACACTTTCTGCGGCTTTGTGTAAGTTTCAGTGGCTGTATGGTTTAAATGAACACAGAATTTTATTGCACCGTACTGCTCCTCTCGTATCATCTCCATTATTCAGTATGCAAAATGCAAAGAGTGTATACAAAATAGAGCATTGCTACCAACCTACTAATATGAGAGTGCTGCTGGCTATGAACATTATATGTATAAAAAAAATAATAAACTAAAATTAAAAAACCCTCTCTTTTCAAATATTCTTGGTACATTAGGAAATAATCACAACTGCTACAGGAAAAATATCAGTCTTAGTCTTTGTTGATCAGCACTCATACTATCAAGTCAGTTAATTTACTCTGATATTTTGTTGTTGGTAAACTTCAGTTACTGATACAGTTAAAAGACTGTGGTACCACTGACAGTGAAAACGTCATGGTTGCCGTAAGGAACCCCACATGTTATTTTCAGTTCATAAGCAGTTTCTGTAATTGTTGCTACAAATGCTGTCATGTAGGTTTGTTTGCCCTATTGGCTAGTCTAAATGTTGATGCTTTGGAAATTATTTGATGATTGACGTGAGAAAATTATTTTACAGATTATAGAAATATATGTGAGACCACTTATACAGAGCAGATTACTGTCTGGCACTGTGCGATCACTGGCCAAATATAAGGTATAGTTAACACTACTCTCTAACTTCTTTTTTTAATTCCTCTTCTTTATTTTCTTTCTTTTCTATTCAGTTCATTTTTATGGAAGAAGAAAAAGAGACATTAAAGGCTAACAGTATGATACCTTTTTATTTAGGTTTTGAAGTCATGGGAATACATCCGCTCACATCCTCCACAACACATTTCACCTCACCAACTCGCAGCAGCAAATGCAGATTTTGCAGCTTCAGTTTCGTTATTTCATGCGCTAGAGCTTCTGACATTGCATGGACTCCGATCATTTGTGAAATTTATTAATGGTATGTATTTTGTAATGTATGTTTACTATTTGACACAATAATGTTTCAAAGAGAATATATGGTTTTAATATGTTCACAAAGATGCAGGCAGGAAGATATGGCACATTGAGTTATTTATGTAATGTAAGTCACAGTTACCAGTCACATGTCACCTTGCCATGTATAAGGGACAGTCAAATGAAAACTGAATGGCACCACAATGGGACCATGGAATGGTTCCATTCAAAAGTAATCACCACACACATTAAGACATTTATCCCACTGTAAGATGAGCCAATCAATAACTGTTTTGTAGAATGCACTGATGGATCTGTAACCCCACCCTCCCTTGCACTTCCTCATCCAACTGAAACAAACATCCATGCATGACTTTCTTCAGTTCACCAAAGTTGTGAAAGTCTCATGGTGAAAGATACAGGCTGTGCAGAGGACATTGCAGTGTTTTTCAACCAAATCACTAAAGTCTAGCCTTCGTCAGATTGTCAGTGTGGTGGTGGGTGTCATCATGCAGCAGGACGATTTCCTCTGACAGCATTCTTGGGTGTTTTGACTTCATGGCACATAGCAGTTTCAGCAAAATGTATTCATAGCACTGCGCAATTATTGTGGTTACGCATTTCATTAACTCAATGAGCAGAGGACTCCTGCAGTCGAAGAAGATGATCATCATGACCTTACCAGAACTTGTGTGAACAGCTTTGGATTTCTTTGGTTGGGGAGATGGGGGATGTTTTCACTGTTGGCTTTGACATTTGCCCTTGGGCTGTAGGAATGCTACTTGATGGAATCACCCAGTCGCACGATAACGCTTGCCACCACACTGCAAGTTGGATGAAGGTTATGCTTCAGCGATTTGGTAGTGAAACATTGCAACTTAGCCCATACAGCCTGGATCTTTCACCATGTGATTTTCACATCTGTGGTGACCTGAAGAAAGATACATGTAAACGTTGGTTTCCGTCGGATGAGGTAGTGTAAGAGTGGGTGCAGTTGTGGATCCTTCAGCAGCCGACTCATTCTACAAAACAGGGATTGATCATCTCTTCTTCCAGTAGGATGAATGTCTTAACACTTGTGGCAATTACTTTTGAATGGAACCATTCCATGATGCTGTTATGGTGGGTGTTTGGTTTTCATATAATTGCCCTAGATGAACAGCAATTGGAGATTTAGGTTTGGGAGCTGTAATCTTCAGTGGACTCTCATTTGTAATTCTTGGAGTAAAAAGTCACAAAATATTCACCAGTAACAGCTGTTCATTTCCTTGTTAGATGGGCTTAAAAAATATTTGTTGTCATTTGTCACTATAAAGGCAAAAAATCAGTAGTTTGACTTGCATACATAGAGTTGACTATTAAAATAGTGGAAACACACCATCATTGTGAAACAATGAACCACATCACTAGCATGCTGTGGCTGTAATTTGTTATTGCAGTGACTGTATATGATAAGACTGTTTCACAGGGGGCCCTACCTTGGATAGGTGGCATAGGGCTAGATTTTGTAGATTTGATGGATGGAAGATTACCACTTTGGGAGCAGTTGGGAGGATTGTGGGTAAGATGTTCATTATTTCCAAACATAATGATAAGTAGTCGAAGCTTTGGTGAAGAATGTTATTAAGTTGTTCAGTTAATGATGATATTTGGTGATGAAGAGGGGTGCAATTTTACAGCTTGTTCATGGAAATGGTAAGCAGATTTAGGGGCATTTATGGATATGACATGAAAATTCTGTTTATGGTATAGGTTTGGAAAGGAGGGAGGGAGGATGTGTTTCTGTCTGTGAAAGCATAAGTAAGGCCTTCAGTCTACTGGTTAAGGGATTGCTCATCACTGCAGGTATGCTGTCCATCCATGATGAACCTAGAATGTACAGACTTTCTAATGTATAAGAAATGGCAGTTTTTAAAATGCAGGTACTGTTGATGAGCAAGGGTATGATTGGGCAGATGTTTGTAGTGTTTGGGATTGTCTATGGCTAGGAAGGTTTCCTCTAGATAAACCATGATGGATGGTGCTTTGTGGCTGCCCATGGCCATACAACAGGTATCTCTGTATATATTTCCATCAAAGGAATTGTAGTTGTGCATAAGTATGTAGTTTGTCAAGTTTATAACAAGTGATGTAGTGGGTCTGTAGGCTGTTGGAGGGGAAGGAGCGGTGTTGGGAGTGAGAGAGAGAGAGAGAGAGAGAGAGAGAGAGAGAGAGAAAGAGAGCAGCAGCAGCAGCAGCAGCAGCAAGCCTGTGGACACAAGGAATGTTAGTGTGTAGGGAAGTGATGTTAACAGTGACATTATGGGATCCAGGTGATATTGGTGTTAGAACAGTTAAGAAATGTGTGTGTGTGTGTGTGTGTGTGTGTGTGTGTGTGTGTGTGTGTGTGTGTGTGTGTGTGTTTTATTTGAGAAGCTAGGATATCGGCAGTGGGTTGGAAGTGTCAGGCATCAAGAGCTGAGATCCTATGGGAACTTTCTAACCAGCTTTGGTGCATCCGCGATGGAGAGGTTTATTTATTTTTGGAGCATATAGTATGTGGAAAAGTGGATGATATTGAAATGAAGAGAGACATTGATTCAGGCAAAAGATACTGGGATATACTATGGATTTAAGATTGTTCTAGTCTTTTGGAATGGATTCTCCATAGCAGGGCTCATAATTGAAACAGTCAGACAGTTGGCTTCCGTTAGGCAATTAACATGATGATAGTCTTCTTTTGGTGGCTAAATTTGAATCTATCTTTTTTGTAACATACAACCCCAGTGGGGGAGTGTCACTATGTGCTTTCGCTGGGAAACAGTAAGTGGATGACAGATAATCATACACAAATCTGAAAGGACACACCAAGAGGAAGTCAAATTTCAAGCCAAAGTCTTCAACAGTGTGCAAACAAAACCTGAGTATCAAACCAAGACAATAATCTAGAACAAGTGTGTCATTGTGTGTGAATAGTAATGTCAGCAGCGGAAAGCTTCAGATAGGTAAACCCAACTAGCTGAGGATCATGCACTATTTTTCTTCGTTGCCTATGCTGCCACTTATTGCCATCTCAAGCGATGTCCACACATCCCACAGTCCAACCATGAAATCGTACAATTCTGAATGGCCGCGGCTGGTGCTTCATCTTGCACGCGCGAGACACTGTGATGTCATCTGTTCAATATGGGCATACATGCCCTGCCAAGTACATGCTAACTGTTTAGTACGAACAATTCCCCAATGACTTGGTGGAGCAATCGCAACACATCTTTTTGCAACACTTTTGGAATAAGCACTTGTGATTATCCACTGTCATTTTGAACTAGAATCACACCATGTTGAACTGAAAGGCTATGCCGATGTGCAAAATATTGGTGCACAACTGAGTTCTGGATACTGTTCAGTGAACAAGATCAAGGCGTGTGAATGTAATGCAAAGAAAACTTGAAATCTGGATCGGCTTCTGCAGCCATTGCAATTTTTCTGTAGTTCAAGGAAAAGATTCCAGCAATTCAGAGTCTTGGGTATTGGTTTGGCAACAAGATGTGGCAGTTGCATAAAAATCGGAGTCTGGGCCCATTGGATGGCGAGATAGGGCATCTGCATTGCCATGCTTTGCCATAGGTCTGTAAACAATTTCATACTTCTTCCAAAGCTGTTTCACAGAGGAAGACTGCACTGTGCTTCCTTCTCTAGATTGTCGCACAGTTGACAAAATGGTAGATATCGAAGTAGACGACAGAGGGATAGAGAAACAATTAAAATCGCTCAAAAGAGGAAAGGCCGCTGGTCCTGATGGGATACCAGTTCGATTTTACACAGAGTACGCGAAGGAACTTGCCCCCCTTCTTGCAGCGGTGTACCGTAGGTCTCTAGAAGAGCGAAGCGTTCCAAAGGATTGGAAAAGGGCACAGGTCATCCCCGTTCTCAAGAAGGGACGTCGAACAGATGTGCAGAACTATAGACCTATATCTCTAACGTCGATCAGTTGTAGAATTTTGGAACACGTATTATGTTCGAGTATAATGTCTTTTCTGGAGACTAGAAATCTACTCTGTAGGAATCAGCATGGGTTTCGAAAAAGACGATCGTGTGAAACCCAGCTCGCGCTATTCGTCCACGAGACTCAGAGGGCCTTAGACACGGGTTCACAGGTAGATGCCGTGTTTCTTGACTTCCGCAAGGCGTTTGACACAGTTCCCCATAGTCGTTTAATGAACAAAGTAAGAGCATACGGACTATCAGATCAATTGTGTGATTGGATTGAGGAGTTCCTAGATAACAGAACGCAGCACGTCATTCTCAATGGAGAGAAGTCTTCCGAAGTAAGAGTGATTTCAGGTGTGCCGCAGGGGAGTGTCATAGGACCGTTGCTATTCACAATATACATAAATGACCTGGTGGATGACATCGGAAGTTCACTGAGGCTTTTTGCAGATGATGCTGTGGTGTATCGAGAGGTTGCAACAATGGAAAATTGTACTGAAATGCAGGAGGATCTGCAGCGAATTGACGCATGGTGCACGGAATGGCAATTGAATCTCAATGTAGCGAAGTGTAATGTGATGCGAATACATAGAAAGATAGGTCCCTTATCATTTAGCTACAAAATAGCAGGTCAGCAACTGGAAGCAGTTAATTCCATAAATTATCTGGGAGTACGCATTAGGAGTGATTTAAAATGGAATGATCATATAAAGTTGATCGTCGGTAAAGCAGATGCCAGACTGAGATTCATTGGAAGAATCCTAAGGAAATGCAATCCGACAACAAAGGAAGTAGGTTACAGTACGCTTGTTCGCCCAATGCTTGAATACTGCTCAGCAGTGTGGGATCCGCACCAGGTAGGGTTGATAGAAGAGATAGAGAAGATCCAACGGAGAGCAGCGCGCTTCGTTACAGGATCATTTAGTAATTGCGAAAGCGTTACGGAGATGATAGATAAACTCCAGTGGAAGACTCTGCAGGAGAGACGCTCAGTAGCTCGGTACGGGCTTTTGTTGAAGTTTCGAGAACATACCTTCACCGAAGAGTCAAGCAGTATATTGCTCCCTCCTACGTATATCTCGCGAAGAGACCATGAGGATAAAATCAGAGAGATTAGAGCCCACACAGAAGCATACCGACAGTCCTTCTTTCCACGTACAATACGAGACTGGAATAGAAGGGAGAACCGATAGAGGTACTCAGGGTACCCTCCGCCACACACCGTCAGGTGGCTTGCGGAGTACGGATGTAGATGTAGATGTAGATGTAGATACTGATACTGCGAAAGCAGCAAAGCCTAAGTCTGCCATTCTTGAGCAGTGCATGTAGGAACCGGCTTTGACGAATGAAACAAGGACTGCAACAGCTTGTGATCTGTCACTAAATAGAACTTCCGACCAAACAGATAGTGATGAAATTTTGTCACACCATACACAATAGTGAGAGCCTCTTTTTCTGTTTGAGGATAAATGCACTGAATTTGAGTTAACAACTTTGACGCAAAAGCAATAGATGTGTTTTGTGCACTAGTCCTGTGCGAAAGCACTGCGCTGATTCCATAGGAAGTAGTGTCAGCTTGGCAGGGTCAAAATGCACTAAACATCTGTCACTGAGCAAAGCATTTTTGAGTTTCTGAAATTCATCTTGACAGTCTTTAGTCCACACAAAAGCTACATTTCTGTGACGCAAGCAATGCAATGGAACTGTGATCTGAGCGGCATTTGGTATGAATGCCTGCAGTTTAGACACATTGCAAGGAACAGGCAGGCCACGGATTGGAAGCAAATGAGATTGTAGGGGGTACGCACCCTGACTGTTTATCACATGACCTAAGCATTGTAGTTCAGTTTGAAAAAGCTACGCTTTTTAAGATGACACTTGAGTCCTGCTTGTGACAACACTCAAAAAAGAGCACACAAATTGCCAATGTGTTCCTCTGGTGTATGACCTGACACAACAATATCATCAAGGTAGTTTGAACAAAATGGCACTTTTGCAGTCAGCTGTTCCAAGTAATGGAAAATGGCAGGTGCGGAAGCACTGCCGAAGGGCAAACGCAAATACTTGAACATTCCTAAGTGTGTATTTACAACACACACCTTCTGTGATTCTCCATCCAATGGAATTTTCAAATAGGCATCATGCAAATCTATCATAGGAAAGTAACCTCCTGCACCAAGCCTGTCCATGAGTTCCTCAGGGCAAGATAACAGATAAGCGTCAACTACTGTCTGTGGGTTGACTGTAGACTTGAAGTCAACACAAATACGAATGTGACCAAAAGGCTTAGGCAACAAATCTAGTGGACTTGCCCTTTGACTAGCTTGAATGGGAACAATTACACCATTATCTTGGAATTCTTTCAGTCCACTGGCTACTTTGCAATGGGGCGGGTCCGAAAAAACTAGGCTGTGCATTGTCTTTCAATGTAACATGCACTGCAAAACTATTAGCTTTTCCCGTTCCTTCAGAAAATAGTTCAGGAAATTCTTTAACCAAGCTAGCTACGTTGTCTTTTGGCTCAAAAGCCAACACTGAAAGTACATTGTCTTGAATGCTAAAACCAAACAAATCAAATAGATGTAAATTGAATATGTTCTCACTGCCTCTTGATTTCAACACAGTCCTAGTGTGAGATTTGTAAGGGGCAGGCAAACTATATCATCCAACCTCTGGAACTTCCTGTCCATTGTAAGCCGTGAGGTGCTTGCTAGATTTAGAAATGCATGGTGAGCCTAACTGTTTGTATGTGGCACAATTAAGCAAAGTTACTGTGGTACCTGTCTCTAACTGAAAGTTCACACGACGGTCAGCAATTCGTAATGAGACCAATAGTTCTTGAGAATGTCGTTGCACAGCACCAAGGCGAGATGGAGGCACAACCTTAATCTTACTTTTATCAGAACCTGTTGTAGTTTTAGAAAACCTGCTTTCACTGCATGTGCATGAGCCTGTTTTTTCTGGGAGCGGACAAGATTGGCATTTTTGTGCCATTGCAAACAAACTGCTCGGACATGGCCTTTTTTTTCCACATGTGTAACACGTTGCATTACGTGATGGGCAATTCTGTCTTGAGGAGCAAAACATCTGCGGCAAGACTTCACTAAATTCACAGGTCTATTTACATGTCTACATGGCTGTCCACACAGCTATGTACGCGCTCATTGTTGTGGTTGCTTGGGGCTATCGTGAACAAGAGGTGACTCAGAATGACAAGTTGATTCCTAGTCAAATTTATTGGCTGACATGGCACCCGTATCTTATACCTGTAAGATTTACAAAACTTGGGGAAGTGATGGATCAGAGTACTTAAAGGTCTGTTTCCGTATTCTATTATCTGGGACACTGAATGTTATAGCATCCCTAATCATTAAATCACTGTAAAAGGGACCACAACTAGACTTATATTTAACCTTCCTTGTCATGCCCGTTAATTCTGTGCACCACTGGCAATACATCTGTTCTGGATTTTTCTGTAAGCAAAAGAACTGACATGTACCTGCAGCTATTTGACTTAGTGGTCATAGTACTGAGTTAATGCAGTGATTACTTTGTCATAGCTGAGTTTGTCAGGAGACATGGTTGGGAATAGCTTTTGTATTAACCTGAACACTGGTTGCCCCGCAATTGAAAGATAGTATTGCAACTTTACAGTAATTTCAATACGATGAACTTGACAATGCGCTTCGAACTGTGTCCGGTATTTAAGCTATTCCTCTTCTGTGTCGTTAAATTCTCGGAACGTTGGTATACTGGTCAGCGGCACTTGCTGGGCTGGTTGGTTGGTCTGTTGTGCGGCCAACACAGCTTGTACAGTGAGTATTTGTTGTACCATCATCAGTAGGGTAGCAATTTGTTGTTTCTGAAACTGAAAAACTTGTGTTAGATCCATCTGCGGCTGTGGCACGGGGGCTGGGGATGGAGGGGGTGGGGTTCCCATGGTTTACACAAATACGTTATAGCAAAAACGCAAGCAAAGCCTCTGAAAAGAGAAATTTGATTAGTTCTGCTGCTTCCCTCCTGGGATATATACAAAAACACAGCGACAATTGAGGAAATAGGAATGAGTACCCTGTAGGCTAAAACACAAGAGAAGCAAGCATAATCTACAGCCAAGTTGATTAACTTTGATCACAACTGAATTATCCTTGTTGCCACTGTTGTATTCTTGTCACCATTGTAGTGTCCTCATTGCCATGTTCCATAGGAATCAAGAGAGAGACTGTTGTTTGGTGGCTGGTATCCTCTTTCTACAATACAATTGCACACATGTATTAACAGGGTTCTTTATTTACTGAAACAGATAGCTGCTACTTAACTTTAACAGTGTCCATGTGTTGTGGTACAAGCCTCACTCTATTGCCATAAGTTTCATGACCTTTCCACGGAACTCCACGATAGTACCTTTGTGTATACTGACGGTTATCACACTGACTGTGGTGTCAGGTATGCCTTCACTATTTGCACCAATGTTTTCCTTTTTCGGCTTCTGGAACACTGCTCAGTATTTACAGCAGAGCTCTTTGCCCTGTATCAGTCCACACAGTACATCTGGCAACACAGGCGTTTCTATTGCATCATCTGCTCCGACTCTGTCAGTGCCCTTCAAAGCTTCTATCTGCTGTACACCGTCCATCCTATAGTGGAACGGGTCCATGGAAGCTGTCACTTGCTCACTCTTGATGGAGCCACTGGTCACATCAGTCTGACAGGAAACAAGACCACTGACGCTGCTGCCAAGGCTGCAGTCCTCATACCTCAGCCCGTTTGTTCTTGCATTCCCTCCAATGATCTCTGTGTTGCTATTTGCCAGTAGATGGTGTCACTTTGGCATCACTACTGGTCCTCCCATCATAGGGACAAGCTCCAGGTAATTAAGCCTCTCCCAGTGACTTTGACAACCTCTGCTTGGCCCTCTCACCGTGAGGAGATCATTTTAGCTGGGTTGCATATTGAGCGCTGTCTTTTTAGCCATCACCATTTTTTAAGTGTGTTCCCCAACACTTTGTGCTCATTGCACTCAACCTTTGACAGTCCATTTCCTGATGAAATCTCTTTTTTTAACCACTTACATCCGTATTTGTGTTTGCCTTCTGAGTTATCAGCCTTTTTAGTGAACAACGCGTGGACTGTTGACTGCATTTTACTTTTTATCCGTTTTAGCAATATGGTGAAGGCCATTTAATTTTTAGTTCAGGACCTCCATTCCTCTGTGGGATATTTTATAGACCTTTCTCCACATCCCTGTTGTTAGTTGTCTTTTCTTTCGTTGATTGGGATTAACATGTAGTCATTTTTTAACTCCTCTCTTTGTCTTCGTGCTCTACAGTTCTGACATGGACACGTAGGACCTGCAGCGCAGCACGTTTCTTTTTACCGCTCTGCCAATGTCCAGCAATGTTCATTTGTCTAGCTAAAAGCTGTAGTAGAAAATACTAGACCACTACTGTCTATTGCAGGTCGCAACATGCATAGAATTGTCAGGTAAACGGGATGTGCTAGTACTGAAATAAAAGTTTTAACTCGGCAATGTAAATTTTCAAGTGTATTTTTATGGTAAAGATTACAGTTAATACTGCCAAGTCTGTACTAAGTATATACACAATGTAAAGCTCCCACGCACACCACAATCACACACGTAGCCAGTTTATGGTATTTACACCTGTTACCAAAATTAATAGAGTTCACTAGATCGTTTAGTTATGAAAATGCTCGCTCAAATGTTGTGCACTCTGCTCTACACGTAATACCTGTTCCAGTCTTAGATCGCGCAACACGCCACGCGGTTTTAACTAACAGTCAAAAGCAATAATTTAGATATTCCGTCTGAAATTCCACATGACTTCCACTATACCGTTCACTTAAATATGCTTTGTACTACTTGGCAAACTCGTAATTAGCATTTTTCGGAGCTGCTTTCAAGGAGATGTTAGTAGTTCGAACCCTCAGCCCCGACTCGACTTCGACCACACCAAGGGCTTTGTTCCCAGCATAGATTGGTGTGAGACTGCATTTTTCTGATTGGCTGATATCACAAACAACAAATCAGGTTGCAGTATTATCCCGCACTAACCCGCCATTTACTTCAATGACCAATCATAGTAAAACATTTCTTTCTATGGCAATTGCTAAATAAATAAATAAATTTAGACAACTATTAAATATAAAATTACTCCTTCTGAAATTACCAATTAACTTGTGTTCTACTCACAATTTATTAGTACCATAAACTGACTGCACATTTAATTATAGTAAATCCCCTGTATAGTTTAACTGGTACTTCGTGAATTAACAAAACAATTTTCATTTACTTTTGTTCTTCTTCACTCATACAACACCCACACTGCTAATTACTACACATATAAAACAATTATAATTATGCAAATACATTGAATATTAATCAAACATAACTTTACAATGTTGTTTCGACTACGATTGCTAGCACTGTCCGTCAACTAGTACAACTACGTGCAGCTCTGTAACTCAGGTCCATGTCAGCTGGTGACATCTGTCGATGACTCATGCCTATAACGATATCATCCTAACAAGTGATAGGAGTGATGCGAAGGTGCTACGCCTTAGACCCTAGTTGTTTTTGTGCCCCAAGACAAAAAAAAACCGATACATATCTGTGTAGCCTCTTTCAGGGGGAAGGGAAGAACTTTTTTTTTATAATTGTCGATTTCTTCATGATTGGCAATGATAAATGTTATCTTTACAATGCACATTACATGTTCAACATCTATATAGGGTGCCCCAGGAGTAATGGCTCATACTCAGGGATATGACGAGAACAGTCATTTGAAGCAAAAAAATCTAGTAAATATGAGCTCTAAAATGCACACTATTATTGCTATGAGCACTTGTTCATCTTCACTGCTATGAAACACACATCTTCTGGTAAAGCTACTGTGAAACACATCTCTTCTACTTAACAAGTGCTTATAGCTCTTAAGATATGTATTTTAAAGTCCATGCTTACTAGACCTTTTTGCTTCCAATGATTGTTCGAATCATATGACTGAATATTGACCATTCTTCCTGAGAAACAACTGTATATACTTAACAGAGTGCAAAATATGTTTTTCCTGCTTTACAGAGGATAAAATTTTATTTGTTGCAATTTCCAATTTTTATTGTTTCCACTATAGTTTAGTACAATTGTTCATCAAATTTTAACTATGGTTGCACAGTAATGTATTTATTTACTTACTTATCCAGGGTTCATCTCACAATGATATAAAATTTGTCATCATAAGACAATGAAAACAGATAGTGCAGAATATACATACACATCGATTATGTTTTTATGAGGATAGGACAGGTAAATAGCCTTGGCCTTACTGAAGAACCCATTCCACATTTGCTTGGAATGATTAAGGAAAACCTAAATCAGAGAAGCCAAACAGTGCAATCTGCATCCTTCCGAATATGAGGCCAGTGGTCAAACAACTGAACTGTCTCATTCAATTACTCCCTATTGTACAATGTCCTTTTGATCATATACAGTTTGCCCCAGATAAGTAATAATATAAAATGTGGTTTATCACTACACAAATTATGGCCACCCACTGGTGACTCTTGCACCAGAAATGTGCACTCCTTGCACTCCCTTGAGGGACTGAGGGCAATCAAGACCCCTGCTGTGCAACTAAGGAATTCTACCAGCAGCAGTAGTGTCACAGTCAGCCACTGACTCGCTCACTCTCTCATCTACTTCCTTATTGCCATTCTGAATGCAGATGCAGCAGACATGGCATGAAAATGTGCTGCATTTTCCATTTGTGCTGTTATACTTGTTGAAATTAAAGTGCCCCTTACACACATGTGCACCCCCCCCCCCCCCCTCCACACACACACACACACACACACACACACACACACACACACACACACACACACACACCAATCTTTTCCATGTTATATCAGATCTTGTAGTCTTTGGTATACAATTATGAGCAGTAAATTTGAAGACATCTTTCAGTTAGACAACTTTGCTTTAAGCACTTGTTGTATACAGTCATCACCATCTGTTTCAGGAATACTGAAAGAAGACAAAAGCCAGCCACTTGTAAAAACAAAGCTCTCAAAATGTGATGCTTTGATTTCCTTAATAGAAGAAGTGGAACAGGGTCTTGGTGAACTCAAAATGCTTGATCCTAATTTACCAGCTTCCTCACAAAATGTATGTTTCCTTCCTCAAAATCAAAAGTACCGAATACAGATAAGTATCAGTTAATCATAATACTAATTTCTAAGTACGTAAGAAAGTATGTTCAGCTCCATTCATAAGATGTCATTGTTGATAACTAAAGTAACTTGTTCGAAAGAGTGTGAGGCAAAAAGAAACCAGAATCTCAAAACAGTAATATTGCAGAGTAATGCAATTGGTGCCTATTGAAAAGTGAAGAATGCCATGTGTAATTCGTCTGCTGTAGTGTTGATAGATGTTCATGAATGTTTCCACGTTTTTAAACTGTTTCTTTCATTTCAGAAACAAAAAGCACTACCATCACATCCAAAGTTTGAAAAATTGGAAGAATTGCTTAAGGAGCATTTCTGTAAAAATGACAATACTGATTCCGACAGCAAAGTAATAATTTTTTGTCAGGTATGATATCTCTCTCTCTCTCTCTCTCTCTCTCTCTCTCTCTCTCTCTCTCTCTCTCTCTCTCTCTCTCTCTCTCTCTCTCTGTGTGTGTGTGTGTGTGTGTGTGTGTGTGTGTGTGCGTGCGTGCGTGCGGGCGTGCGTGCGTGCGTGCGTGCGTGCGCGCAGCGCGGCGCGCTGGCTACGATTGTCAGTTTCATATACATAGTGCGTCATTCTGTTACTAGTGATCTTAGCATCAATAGAGAAAATATGTTTCTTAAGGCTTTTCCAACAGATTAGTCATAGAAATTGTTGTTGGGCAAGACATCAGATGTCGTCATGAAATTCCCACAATATTACACCAGCACAAGTGACCAACATATTCACTACATGACCCTACCAAGAAGACCAAGTGGGAGACTTGCCATACTCATACATGGGCACGAAAGACAGTATCTTAACTACAGAAAGGTCAGCACTTCTTTTCCTATGAGATATTTCTGATATTATGAACTTAACAGCGGATAAAGGCAACACAACTGTCATCCTCTCCAAATCGATGTGCTTCAGCAAGATGAACCCACTATCAGATGGCTCTGCATATTGCGTACTAAATAAGGGCCCCAATGAAGAGCTTGAGAACTCCAGAAGAACATCTCAATCTCCAATGTTGTTACCAAGAGACTATGTACTTGGGCATCTCCCTCTCAGACTCGAAGGATTCCTTAAACTTCATGAGCATTGCATACCACTTTGAACAATTGTGAGTAATGTTGAGGCTCGAACATAGTATATGGCAAAACATCTGGCAGTGCAATTGAGCCCTTTTAGAAGGAAAATGTGAGCACCATATACAAAACTCAGAAGACTTCATTCAACTCCTCTAGAACTTATGACTCACACCATCAGAAATATTCATAATTTTTGTTATGGTGTCACTTTTCACTTGAGTACCATTCCAGGAATTGCTGTTGTTCATTGACAAGAAACTGGAAGAGGAACTTCTAGATTTGTGTATATATGTGCTCACTTCAACCTATTTTTTATTCAGTGACCAGTACTTTGAACAGCCTAACAGTGTCACAGTGGGTCATCCTTTGTCACCTACTGTGGATAATCTTTTTATGAAAGATTTTGAGACGAGAACACTCTTGTTGGTGACATTAAAACCTATGTGCTTTTGGCAATCTGTCGATGACACCTACGTAATCTGGACCCACAGCACTGCATGGCTCGAGGTGTTTCTAAAACAGCTAAAATCTTGTTATTTTAACATAAAGTTTACAATTTGGAAAGAGAAAAATAATGAACTACCTTTCCTAGGTGTGTCGGTGTGGAGGAAAGATCTCTTGTAGGTGTCATACATCAGACAAACTTGTCACACCTTGAAGACAGAAGTATCGGACATTGAGAGCACACGCATCTGGAGCAACCAGAGAAACCTGCTGTGGCCAAGCGTTTTCTCAGTGTGGGCTTACTGTGGACTACAGAAGTACCTAAATTGTCTCATTGACCCCTTTGTACTGAGACAACATACTTAATGAGGCAGCAAATTCACAGCTCGACAAATCTTGTGAATGAAGATACAGGTTTTCAACTTTGCTTCACATGGGATACAGCATTGGCAATGTTAATGTTGCAGCTACCACAGAGAGGAAACCTTTAGTCAGCCAAGAGATGACTCTTCGGTGGTGACTTAAATATTTGGATTGCAATGACGAGGATAGTCACACCCCAGTGTGGACCTGTATTTGGGCATGCAGCTTCTGACAGAGGGCACTGGGGCAACCGGCAGTGGTGCACAGGATTAACAATAGCCTTTGTACCTGCAGCAGAGTCCTTGGTTCATCGTTTGACAGGTGGCATAGCTGTCCTTCTTGCTACTGATCAGGAAAACTCCTCTATTGGGCACTGAATTTCGTGCATTCACACCTGTAGCTTTCCTGCTTAGACTCACCTAAATAGAAACCCAGTAGTGTGTTCCTCACACATGAAGATTTCAATTTCTTGTGGTGATGAAATATTATGTGAATTTCTCGAGGACATCCAGTGTTTTTCCCAAGAACCATTTCTGTAGAGAAAGTATAAACTGAAAGAATTTTTTGTTAGATATGTAATGTGTGGTAAAATTACAGTCATATCATTGTTCTCAATAAAAATGTCACACTCTGTATGTAGTATGAAGTACTAACAGTACATTGTTGTACATTGCACTCAGTAACTGTTCTACACATGCGTACATGCTCGCCTCCCCCCCCCTCCCCCCCCTCCCCCCCCCCCCCCCCCCCCACACACACACACACACACACTGCGCAATGCATTGTTGTAATTCTGTTTCTCTCAGCTGTGCCCTATTGATGACATTGTTCATGTAAATTATGAGCAAGTGGATTGCATGTAACAAAATTACATTGTACTGAAGACACTGCACATGTCCCCCTAGAGTGGTATGACCGTATCTGCTAGGGTGTGTGAACCATTATAGGCAAAGAAGTTTATAATGTTTTGCACTGTCGCCAGTTTGTGTTTCTCCTAATGCTCCAGACTCTCCAGACAAATTTGTAGGGAAGTTCTGGTAGATTCTAAATACTTTGGAGGAAACGAGACCACTCACTAAAAAGCAATGCATAAACCCCCTCCCCCCCCCCCTTACACACACACACACACACACACACACACACTATTTTTCACCCATAATGAAAACTACAGTAACAAAATACTTGTCATTGTATTTACTCTTACATAAAATGTTAACATATATGCCAAAACAGATGTAACAGATACACATGGTGTAATGACATTTTAGGTTCACTTATCATGTGCTAAACTGCCTCCCCCTTCTGCATATCAACCCACCACTTGCTTTGCTGTCTGTACATCACTCGTGTTCAGTCATGAGAAACCAGAAGACATATGTATTACTGACAATGGAGTTATTTAGGTCAAAGAATCTATAACTATAAACCAGTATTATTTGCAAAGATTTACAGTATACATCATCTCATTAACAACCTTTCTCACTTGGCTGTCATAGCAGCCACAATAGTGTAAACTAACAAATGCCATACACACTAATGTGCTTCAACCAGTGCTTGTGCCATGAAGAAAAATTCTGCAATTAAATTTAAATATCGACATTTTTCTGCACACATGATAGCAGCAGAAATAAGCTTAAATAATAAGTCACATAAACACTGACTTTTATTTTGAAAATCTAGAATTATTGAAATCCTACAAAGCTTAATTTTCATGCGGGAATAAATTTAATTACTAATATTTGTGGTGTCAATATTTAAAGGTTAAAATATTTAGAAGTCTTGTTGTTTTTGTGACTACACACAGTTTCATCTTTCTTTACACATTGTATCTTCTTTTGACAGTACCGAGAAACAGTTATTGAAGCATTCAACTTGGCAAAGGTATTTGAACCTTTGATGAGACCAACTCCATTCATGGGTCAGGCAACTACAGGCAAAGTGTCTCATGGTATTACTCAGAAACAACAACTGCAGGTCTGTACACAGGGTATGTAAGCTATCCTAGAATATTAGATCATTTGCAGATACATAGCTAATTTGTAAGCGTCATAATGGGCGTTTCATGCCATGTGTAAGTGATCCTGACTTTTCATAAATTTGAAGTTTCAGACTGTAAGCAATTTTCAAATGTCATTCCAGCCACTGCAGTATGTACATAATTTAGGGAACTGCAATAGCAAAAGTTGTAGTGATGTGAGAGACAAATAGAAAAAATTACTCTGAGAAATTTGAGGCAGGGAGAGAAAGTCAGCAAAGTGAATTGTCATAGGGTGTATGTACATAAAAGTACAAAGAAACAGCAGTATGATGTCATAAGTGCCCTTTCTTATCCGTTGGTTAAATGTTATTGACGTTTTTAAATTGAACATTTAAAATTGTATTGACAAAAAAATCCTCGGTGTACATGCCGCGTCAATTCAGGATAAAACTCCAAGCTTTCGACCACTACCTCCATGGTCATCATCAGGGCTAAAACTGACTGTCATGAACTAGCGAGGTTCCCACTTTTATATGCAAAGGACAGCTTCTGATTGGCTGGAATACGTCATAGCAACAACGATATGGCGCGTAGTGAAGTGGTGCCCTCTACTTCCATAGATGTAGTTTCTATCCCGCGTTGCTTGCAGCGCCATCCCTTGAATCAGGAGGTAAAGTGCGGGAAGCTTTTCCCTACGATTTTTCTTTATCCAGTGCACTCTTCCAAGTGTTGCTAAGTGCATAGCCGTTGTCTCTGTTAAAGTATCACTAAGTCTAATTTCGACTGCTTCCTGGATCACAGAGTCCCAGTAATTCGATGTGTGGGCTATTACTCTGGTTTCTTCAAATAAAATCTTGTGCTTGTTAAGCAGGCTATGTTCAGCCACCGCAAATTTTTCCAAATACCTGTATTCAGTTGGCGCTGGTGCTCGATGCAGCGGTCGGCAATGGTTCTTAAGACTGGCCCACGTAATTCTTGCTGCATTCGTAAGGAATAGTATAAATTCCCGGCACTCTTAAGCCGAGACTATCTTTGACTGATCTCAACATATCCTTAATTTTCCTAGGTGGTCAGAAAACAGGTTTTATTCCTTGCCTCTTCAGGACTCTGCGCTATCTTGCTCATTGTAGCACTGCATTCAGGAAACCATGCTATGTGTTGGTCCTCTTCTTGTATATGTCCAGCATCGTGTCTTACTTTCTTGGACAATACTGATTTAATTTCACCGGCAGAATAACCATTCCTCTTGAAATCAGTCGTCAAATGGTTAATCTCGGGACTGAGGTGGTCCTTGTTGGAAATAGTCCTGGCTCTGTGTACTAAAGTATTCAGCATAGCTCTCTTCTGAGACAGATGATGGAAGCTACGGCTATGCAGATATAAGTCTGTATGGGTTGGCTTCCTGTACACAGAATGGCCCAGTCGTCCATCCGGCTTTCGCTCCACCAACACATCTAAAAAAGGTAACTTCCCTTCCTTCTCTACCTCCAATGTAAATTTTATGTTTGGATGTACACCATTTAAATGTTTGACAAACTACTGCAGCGTGTCGCACCTAGGCCACCAAGACTGTACGGTTTGCAAATTATTATGAAATGACGGATGGAACAGCCATGGGTTCGCCACTGTCACCAGCAATAGCGAATTTTTTCATGGAAGACTTTGAAGAACGAGTGTTGAGCAGTGCTCACCTCCGCCCATCATGCTTCTACAGATATGTTGACGATACTTTTTTAATCTGGCCACATGGCCCCCACTTTGATTATTTTCCTAAACTTTATGTTTCTACTTATGCACCAACATTTATCTTCCTGTGTAACCACTTGGAACAGAAATATACATGGTACATTATAGAATGAGAGTTTTCTAGTTATTAGTTAAGTTGAAACTTATTTAAGTTAAATTACATGATTGTAATTATTTGATTTTGTACTCAGTGTTAAGATTATCGTTTAAGTATTACATTCATGATTCATTTATTTTATATTTATTCCGTAAATCCATAAAACATTCTCACATTGGATGTGGAACATGCTGTTGCAGTTGTTATAAATAGTTAGTTGTACATCACATAATAGTGAAAACTTGACCAAACTACAATGACAAAAGACGTCATCTGAGGTACAGGTTATTGAGCCCACTTGGCATCATACAAAAAGGTTGATACCTATTAATGATTCATACACAAACTCCTCAATGACTAAATGACAATAATTATATTTCTGTAATAGTTATAATAACTTTCAAAAAAACATGAAACTGTTTGAGAAAGCCACTTATTTGATAAACTTGCGTGTGCAGCCTCTATTAATGAGTAGAAAATGTATCACAATCTGACTTAATTTACTTTCAATACTTAATTAAAAATTTTAGCAGCAGTGAAGTTTACACTGTATTGCACAGTGGCAGGTTTTATTTTTGTCAACTCAATTTATGTTATTCTCATGTTTGGAGACAGGTGAACATTCACATGCTTCGCAGAGAGTAGATTTCTTTAGAAGAAAGCGTATGAACTGAAGTGTGTATAAGGAAGCACTGCCAAGTATTCCCAACAGTCCATTAATTGGAAATAAGATGTTCTTGGACTTATCCATAAATGATTGAAATCTCTCTATTCTGGGCAATGAAGATATTTTGAGGGTTGGGGTTCGGTTGTTTGGGAGAAGAGACCAAATAGCGAGGTAATTGGTCTCATCGGATTACGGAAGGACAGGGAAGGAAGTTGACCATGCCCTTGCAAAGGAACCATCCCAGCATTTGCCTGGAGTGATTTAGGGAAATCATGGAAAACCTAAATCAGGAAGGCTAGATGCAGGATTGAACCATTGTCCTCCTGAATGCGAGTCCAGTGTGCTAACCACTGCGCCACCTCGCTTGGTTAAGAATTTTGAGAAAGAGGCAACTTCTCCTAGGAAATAAATTTCAAAGAGATATTATTTGACAGGGAAATGATAGTAAATCAGTTGATGACTTAGGAAACCAGCTTGTTGGTGTCTGTTGTAATGATAGGCTGTAAAATATTAGCTTCGCATCACCACAATAAAAGACATTTGTCTAATCTTTTAAGAAACCCCCTTGGAAACCAGTACTAGTGCAGGGGTTTGTAGAGGTCATTTTCAAATGTGAAAAGAGAGTGTTCAGTTATACTTTTTTTTTAGAAACCCAAACCACCTTTTGTTAATAATGCCTAAATAGTTAAGATGTTTGACAATCCTTACAGGAAATAATTTTTTGGAGTTTTGAAAGAGCAGCTAAAAGGGAAACTGGGTTGCAATAGTTTTACATTTGTGGCATCACTTTTTGTGGAAAGAGGTTTTACAATGGAATATTTTATTCTCTCAGGAAATCTATCCTATGCCTATATATAAAGGGTGTCTATCCTAAGAGTCATCAGATCCATTTTCTCTGGTGTTTCAACAGATATTTGCAATTCGGAACCGCGCTGCTGCTACAGTCGCAGGTTCAAATCCTGCCTTGGGCATAGATGTGTGTGCTGCCCTTAGGTTGGAAGTAGTTCCAAGTCTAGGGGACTGATGACCTCAGATGTTAAGTACCATAGTGCTCAGAACCATTTTTTGAAAGTGTCAGTTTACAAACAAAATTATTTTTGAAGTGGAAATTTACTTGTCCATTCAACAGAATAGTCCCAAATTAGTCCAGTGCAATACTGGTTTTACTGTTACGTATTAAGGGGGACAGTAAAATATGATCAGTAACGAGTACTTCAGTAGCAACAGCACTACCCTGGCTTGCACTGACTGCTACTACCACGCAGAAGTGCACTGTTCAGTCACAGCTGGAGTATTGCTTATTCCTTGTGTTTTACTGTTCCTGTTAATATGTATCAGTAAAATGAATATTGCAGCAGCCTAATGTGGTAGCACTGATCAAGTGGGTGCATAAAGTTCCAATTTAAAAATTAGTGTGTTTGAAATGAAACAAACTAGTGCATTTTGTTGATGCTGGGGGTTCTATGAAAGACATGACAAGCAGGATTTCTTTGGGCAAACAGTAACTACACTTCGCAGAAATGAAATTGCAAATATCTGCTAAAATGCCAGAGAAAATGCACTTTACAACTCTTAGGAGAGAGACCCTGTGTATTCCTTAGTCCATGCACGACAGAAGGTCCATAGTTCCAATATTATTGATTTTCTTTCCTATTGTACATGCATACTGAAAGAAGAAAACATGACTGTATATATGCCTCTGGACACACTGTAACCTCATTCTTATGAGCACTGTGCAAGATATACAGTGGTGGCAACAGAATGGCTACACAGTCTTTGAATACAAATTCTCTAAATTTATTCAACAGTGTTTCATGAGAATTACATCATATTTCCTCCAAGTATTCCTATTTAAGTTCTCTGGACATTCCTGTTGCACTTTTGTGTGGCCTACAGTGACCTGTTACAATCCTAGCAGTGTGTCTCTGAGTTACCTTGAAACCCTTGTACTCACACAGTATTCTACTTATTTCTCTAGATCAGGTTTTCAGTGGCTAATTTGAGATATTGTCAACTCAGATACCAGGTCTCTCTCCTATGGATTGTCAGCTGCATTTTCTCTGGTGTTAAGCCAGATATATGTATGTAATGTAGTTTTGGCACTGTATAATTGGAGTCAGCCGAATCAAATACTGCTCATCATGTCTTTTATATTATGCCTAATGTTGGCAGAAGGCATCAGTTTGTTTCTCGTTATGAGCGAAATTATTTTCAAAATGGAATTATACTTGCCCATTCGATTAAGTGGTCCAAGAGTAGTCTAGTGCAATATTCACGATATCAGTCTGCATTAACAGGGCAAATATATATAAAAAAAACAATGATTCTCTAGAGTTCTCTAGTGGTTATGGGATTACAACTTATAAGAACTTGTTGCTTGAAGATAAATGTTGCCTCAACAAGAACTGACCTACAGCCTGTCTGCTTAGTTACACTTACAAAGTGGTTATTAAAAATCTTTGCGATCTCCTGCTTAGTATTCATTTTATTATTATTAATTGTGAGAACTTCTTTTACACTACTGCAATATCTGTAGGTCACTCAAAAACAGCATATCCCTTGTTTCTTTAAGTTTTCCTAGCAGATCAAATACTCATTAATCTTTCAGGCATGCATCTGAAATATTATTAATTTTTGCTCAAGTATTTCGGCTGACAACTTTTCAGCCATTCTCAAGGCCAGTCACTTGCAAGTTTTTTTAATCACCTTACACAATAATGTAGAGTAAACACGTGTGTCAGAGATAACACTGTTGGTAACAATGGGCATAAAGTTTTATCTATGACTGATGCTCTGTCTGCTAACAGTGTTATCCCTGACGCGTCTATGTCTACTCCACAGTACTGTGTAGAGTTACTTAAGATACTTGCAAGTCACTCACCTTGAGAACTGCTGAAAGATTTTTGGCCAAAATATTGGAATGGGAATTAATAATATCCTGAATGCATATCCAAAAGATAGTGGAAAATCCTTTGTTGTTAAAAAACTACTTTTGATGCGTTTCAGGCTTAGGCCATCCTCACCACATCTAATAGAGTGCCTTCATACATAACACAACAAAAGCTCCCCAAATGACTGTGTCGCAACTTAAGTATTATTAAGATTTATCGCAATATTGAAGGCTCTGGAGAAAGTTACTCCTGTGTCACTTCTTATTACATCCTGCATACTTTTGACTTTATTGCCCAAACTCTTAATTCTGTCAGACAAATTCACACACTGTATTTAGAATTATACTGTTGTTTTTTATCTCTGTAGGAATCTGTGCCTCTGTAACCTGTTCCTTGAAGTGCATGTTGTACATTCTTTTTGGAAATACCTATTTTAAAATGGGTTGCAATGTCATTACTAATGAGTTATGTTTATAATTTATATTGAGTTCTAAATAAATGGACTTCCAGTCAACTTTCTAGAAGTTCTGTTTAAATCTTTGAACTGCTAATTATTTATGAACCTCCTTGTTCTCTGAGCAGTCCATAGTGTTTGCAGACACATTGTGAATATAGTCATGGCTGTGACCATTCGTCTGGCATATCTAGAAGACCGTTTATAACTTATATGATAGCAATATTGTTTTAGCGTCCAACAGTTATTTGGATCGGTGTTGGATACTAAAACAATATTGCTAGTCTGCCTACTTAGCTGAGTGTTAATGACTGTTAATGTGCTTGCCTACCATGTAGTGCCCCTTGTTCAATTCCCGGCTGGGTTGGAGATATTCTCCGCTTGTGGACTCGGAGTTGTGTTGTTCACAGTATCATGTCATCCTCATCACTAGCACGAAAGTCACCCAATGTGACGTCAACTGAAATAAGGGTTGCAACTCAGCAGCCGAACTTCCCCAGTTGGGGCTTCCCGGCCAACAATGCCACATGATCATTTCATTTCAGTGATTTGGATTCTGCACCCAGCCTGCTTCTAGCTCCTGATGGAGAAGTTAATGTGAAGGGTTTAGAGTCCTCTACTTCAACTCTGAGTAATGTGTCAAAGCTCACAAAGTACATCATCAGTGCAAGCAATGTGTCAACTTTCTTCTTAGAAGTAGTAGTAGCCATTGTGCTATATAATCAACTGATGACAACCTGTCAATGTTGTCATCTGATTTATTGAGCACCCGATCATCTGGTAGTCGACGAGATGGTATTCAGTAGTCAGAGTAGTAGTTAACAATCCACCACCCTCATTGTTGGTAGATGTGCACAAATGGAAGTGCCTTATCCACTGTCAGTAAATTCCATAGTGAATGTAAACTCATACAAAAATTTCCTCCGTGTCTTTACCTTGCCCCGGGGCAGTTAGTACAATCAGATTATGGTAAGACTGTGGCTCAAGGTATTGATGACATCACTGCCTGTTATGTGATGCATACCACAAACTAGGGCATTAGCAAGACCTGTCTTGGCTGGTGGGCAAAACAAACAACTGTTGCTAGCACATTGCACTCTTGTCTTGCCAGTTCCAATGTCTCCATGGTACCAAGTTTCACCGATCACAAGCCCCTCATTTTACTATTCGGTTCCCGCTTGAAACTTCACTGTAAGGTAGTGCAGCAGCTGCAGTGTTTAACACACATTTGCACTTGCCATGTTGCTCAGCTACACAGTCTGATATGCACAAAGTGCTTTGTTGTGCCGTAGGCACCAATCAGCAACACACCCTCAACAAATCGAATGGAATGTGAAGTAGCAACAGAAAAATGTTGTGATCTGCTACTTCACACGGTGGTGCTGCTGTCCACTGGGGTTGACCAGAGCACCTGTCTAAAGGCGAAGACCTAGCATGGCACACATATTTGTATTATGACATTGGATTAACATAACTAATGGTGTCTTATTATTAGCTGTGGTCAGATGTGAACACCGGGTGGTAATCCCACCCGTACTTCATTCCCACATACTGAAGCTACTCCACATGGCACATTGAGGAATTTACAGAATGAAGACAATGGTGTGAGATCTCGTGTACTGGTCCAACGTTGACACCACCATAGAAGATACAGACCAGAACTGCCAGGGTTGCACCCACAACCAATCAGCCCTGGATCAGCATTTCAACCCTTGGCTCCACCTTGACAACTGTTAGGACTGTAAAGACAGTGGTATTGAGCACCTGACAACAGCACTGTTCCATCAAGTCCCAGATTCTGAAACCAAACAGATAGCCAGGATCTTCAAAACCCAAATATCTGAGATAATGATTACTCCTTCCGATTTGGGAAAGTACTCACCAGTTTTCTTGCAATATACCAGTCAGCTCCTGTAAATAGATGTCGTCCAGCACAAATGTTTGATGTTGCAACTGGCCAGGGTCAATAGGCAGACATCGAAATCAGTTCCAGTTGCATCAAAACATATTTTGTCTTTAACAGATTTTAATCCATTGGGTTCACAAAATTTTCATCATTGAAATGTAGTGTTAATTTTACTTTCATTATTTTTAGTGATCTTTCCTTTCTCATTTTGTATTAGTAAGTCTTGCAATATCACTGCTATTTCAAAGTTGTGGAAATATTTTTTTTTAAATTTTTGTCCACTTGTATATGTATTATCTGTTTATACTATAATGTTTATTAAATTACTCTGTCTCTTTATTCTGTTAATCAGGTGATGGAAAAATTTCGATCAGGTAGTTTCAATATCCTGATATCTACATGCGTAGGGGAAGAAGGTTTAGATATTGGTGAAGTGGACTTAATCATATGTTTTGATGCACATACTTCTCCTGTTCGACTTATGCAACGCATTGGAAGAACAGGCCGTAAAAGGGAAGGGAAAATAATTATGCTCATAACTGATGGGGCTGAGCTACAGGTCAGTGTGAACTTTTTACAGCAAACGCTACATGACTCTTCCTACTGAGCCAAGTTTGAACATACATTATTCACACCAGTCAGCTATTTTTCTTCATGTTGGTTTCTGTTGTTGCAATTTTAGCGCTACAAAAGAAGTTTGCATCAACAGGATACAGTAAGTAAACACGTAATAGACAGCCGAATGGTCTTGTGTCCCAACAGTCCACGTATGGTGCCCACAGGTAAATCTATGTAGGAAATAATTTATTATTGTAACAATCAACTATTAATTTTACGTGGTAAATTTCTATTATCGTGGGTATTTTCTAACCATAAGTAATGACATGCACTGCTTAACAAGAGGTATTGTATCAAATTATTGTCTTGTAAAGTAGCTTACTGAGGAATCTTTTAAATGGAAGAAATAAAAACTTGTGAAATAAGTTTTCTTCGTTTGTTTAATACATTATATTCACAGTCATGAAGATCAAATTCAGAAACCTGGTGTTGTTCTTTTTCCTTGTGACTCACCTGTTTCCAGTAGCTCCCCAATCTGGCAGGTTATAAGTAGATGCACTGCTTCTATCAACAGAATGCTAGCACTATATGTAAGTTTTAAATCCAATTTAAACAATTCATGTTTATTGTTGCAGGTCTGAATCCTAAGGTCCATGAAATTATAATAAAAGTTAACCAGGTAGATGAGAAAGTAACCGAGAAAGCTGTGAAGAAGGGAAAAAGAAAACCAAAAACAATGGACCTGAAAACTATGTGGGCTAAATCATTAAAGAAATTTGGAGGTGTGTTAAGAAGTAAAGCATTAAAAATAATAATAATAATTATTATTATTATTAATTCATTCAGGTTTGTGTCACAGTTGTATACAATTTCTTGGTGGTAACTGGTTTTGAATGTTAACATTCATTCTCGATCATTGCCTGCTTTTTAAGTGTTTGTTGGGGCACTATTCCACTGATAGACTTGCATAACATCTACATCTTACAGATCCACATAACAAAAGTGGTCCTGCAATTTGTAGTATTGGCCTTTGATGTGAGATAGTATGTTGACTGTACTGTATAGTCATAGCACTGTTGTTATGTGGATCTGTATTATGTAGATGTTTTGCAAGTGTATCAGTGGAGCTGTTCTCTAAGAAACACTTGAAATGTAGACAGTGGTTTGAAATGAATGTTAAAGTTCAAAACTTGCCACCACCAAGAAATTATCCACAACTGTGAAAGAAATCTCAATAAATAATAATCAAATTTAAATTTATGGTCATTTTACTTACAAAATAATGAAATTTACATAAAATAATAACTAATAGCATTATGCAGGTGTACTCTGTTAACTACAGTTTTTTGGCTGATTAAAAAATTTGAAAGATGGGATTGTGTGTGATGCTCGCAATCAGTACCTGTATGCCTTTAATAGCTGACAAACTGCTAAAAGATTATCCAGCTGATGGCATGGAAGCTTATGATTCTCCACCGACTTCTCCATGTTACAGCTTTTAGATTGTCAAAATCACCAGACTGTAGGCCAATCAGCACATTACCTGCAATATCTAAAGTTGGAGTAAATTGTTCATAAACAGCTGATGGATTACCTGGAAACTTTTCATATCCATACTAAATATGTCAGTCTTCTGAAAACACCATAGCATGGCAACTGCATCAATCAAACTGATTGAAGACATCCAGCATGCTGTGGACAGACATAAAGTGTCCATTTTAACACTGCTTGATTTCAGCAAGACTTTGGCGCTATTGATTTCACTGTGAAAGTGAAACAGGTGAATCTCTCAAACAGTGTAATTCTGTGGGTCAACGGTTATCTCAAAAACAGATGTCAGTCAGTCATCTGCGGTTCAAAGAAGTCCTCATGGACGCTTGTGCTGTCTAGAGTCCACCCATGTTAAGTTCTAGGTACATAGCTTCTCTCACTGTATATCAAAGATATTTCATATATTCTTCATCCTTATAACTGCCCCTTATACATTGATGCCATCCAGTTGTATCTGATCACTAGCCCTAAGAAATTGTTGCTGCTCAGGTGTGAATGACAATCTTCATTCAGTATAATGATGGCCACCAAACCTGCATCTTAAACCAAACCTTAAGAAGTAACAAGTCATCCTCATATAACATTAAAAGTCAATAAGCAGACATTTTTGTGAAATATTATCTCCAATACTTCTTAATGTTATACAGTTACCACTTAAAAATGGGTAAAGACCTCAGTATCATCTAGGATAAGCATCTACATTGGGAAAACAATCTATTCCAGCATGCAGGAAAACTGTCTCCTGCCTACGTCCAGCCCAAAAATTTAAAACAGTATTTCCACGTCAAATTGGACAAAAACTAGTTCAGTCTTTAGTACTACAAATCTTTTCTGGTGAGATGTAGTTCAACATAGCACAAATTGTGAAATCTCTGTATGACTGCAGCTAACTATGAATGCTTATATAAGATATATGTGTAACATTTTGCTAATTGATTACATAAGTCCTTCCTATGTTCAGGTAGGTTCGACGAAACTGGATAGGTGACATCATTTTCATGTGCTTCATTTATGTCATCAGCTTCTTAGTTGCTTGTGTTCTCAATACATCTCTTCACAAATCAAATACCTATAATCAGTCTGTAACTGCAGTACCAGATTGCATACATCCAACATCTTGGCTGTATCATTGCATAACATTAGTCTTTATGTATCTCCAGATAAATAAATAAATATCAGTTACATGAACCACACTATTCTTTCCAATGAAAATAATCAGTTATTGATAATATACTGTAAATGGACAGATAAAAAAATCTACTCATCAAGCAGTGACTGGGAAACACACACATGCAAAAGGATTTAAGCTTTATAAGCTTTCAGAGCCAATGGCTCCTTCTTCTGAAAGAACAGTTGAAGGGGAAGGAAGAGAGGTGAATGGAAACGTCTGGAGAGGTTTAGGGAAAGGGATACAATTCAGAAAACTCACCCAGAACCCCGGGTCAGGGGAGATTTACTGGACGGGATGAGAAGGAAAGACTAATTGTTAGGGACTGTGCCAGTATGGTATTCTTTCCATTATACAAGAAATACAAACTGATCAGTTTCAGGCTAGGTGCCCCAAATTTTAATATCTGCCAGGTTTCAGATATTAAATAAAGGAAAAGCCAGCCAGCACTTAATCACATGATTCTCATTTTTGTGCGAGCTGTAGGTAAACCAAGTTAAAAAATTTAGTTAACAAACAGTTCAACAGTGTTTATGCAATCAGTTATTAAAAATATTACATTTATAATATTATTTGTTGACAGTGCTGCATAACTTTCTTCATATTAAGAGAAATTAGTATTTGGAGTGCCAGTAAGCTACTTTTTGAGTACAATATATCAGTCTCAGGTTTGTCATAATACCATTCTCAAATCAACATATGCGTAATTATTCTCAAAAAAAACTTATAAGGATAATTTGTTATGTGTCATATGTGGTCTGGTAATCTTTTTGTTGTCTTCCACATTGTTGTTTGTGTAATTAATATGATAATCATCATTAACAAAGTGCTTATCATTCAAAGTGTTTATCAGTCATATCGTGCCAATGTACATCCATATGTGAGGCTCACAGGAGAGGGGCCTGTACCAACAGATGTGGCTTCCCAGATACCCATTGCCTGCTTTCTGACTTCTTAAATGATATCCATGAGCCAATTCCTTCATTGCCTCTCCACCATCCCTACCCCATTACCACCTAGCACCCTACTTGTCACTGCTGTTGCCACTTCTCTATACACACACACATCCCTTATACTCTTGACCGTCCCAACATTAGGTGCTACCTCCCCCAACGCCCTGCCAACTCCCAAAACAACACTTCATTTCTGATTTGTGTACACATAATCATCTATATCATTACCTACAACTGCTTCTTGTGTTAATGGACCATATAGAGAAATCCTTCCTAGCCATCAAGATCCTAAGTCCCTAATACGATTGAGGTTAATTGGTCATATTTTAATGAGTTGCACCCAGGGCCAGGACACTGTATTCTCATTCATTAAAATGTTCTGTCCCATGTACTTTACCTGGCTGCTGTCTGCCTACTTAGCTGGATGGTAACATACTAGCCTCCAATGTAAGCGGGCCCAGGTTTGATTCCCAGCCAGGTTGGGGATTTTTCTCCACTCAGGGACTGATTGTTGTGTTATTCTCATCATTATTTCATCCTCATCTCCAGCACGCCCAATGTGGCATCAACTGAAATAAGACTTGCACTTGGCGGCCGAACTTCCCCGGATTGAGCCTCCCCCCGATGCCATATGGTCATTTCCATTTACCTTGCTGGCCTCATCCCAGTGTGCCACCTTCCTAGATGTTGGCTTCCCTCTGGTTTGCTTCATAAAACCTCCATCCATATAAAGCGTACTAACCATCAATAATACCACAGTTTGATAGCTTCCATCCCTCTTATGCTAAAAAGTCTCTCGCAGTGCTGTCACTCGCAGAGGTACATCTTCAGTGATGAACAGTCCTTTACACATACTGACTGACTTAATGAATCCTTCACAGACAGCTACTATCCTTCCTCCTACCCCAAACTTAGCACAGAAACAGCTCTCTCGTGCTACATTCATGAAACCTTTGGTTTCTCCAGTCACCCTTGCTTACCAGCTTAGATGAACTGGTCCAGAACAGCTTAACCACATGCTCCACCAGGCCTTCAGCTACATTTCACATGTCTTAAAATCAGAAACATGCTTCCAAAAAATGCTTTCCGTGTTTCCAAAAGTGCTATTTGCCACCCAACAATCCATATGCCATACCTGCCACCAGCCTTGCCTCACTGATTATATCCTTGTGAAAGATTTAGGCATAATACCTGTTACATCCACCTACTCATTACCATATTTTATGGACTATAGGATGCTGTGGACTATAGCCATGCCTTAATTTTTAAGCAATTTCTTTAAAAAATAATATTTTTAACATTTTTATTATTAAATTGCAAAGACAGACTTCAAAAAAAATTCTTTGCTTATAAAATCAAACTGACTTTTAAAATCTATTAAAATTGTCACGTGAACCTTATTCTTCTTCTTCTTCGTCATATCTTCACTGCCATCAAGAGTGTTACTTATGTCAGACTTCTTGAAAGATTTAACAATAATGTCTTCTCTCACTCTAGATCATGACTGTTTTATCTACTGACACACTTGTTTGATTGTAGGTCAATTTAAAGCTCCATTCAGCATGAATTCATGTTGGACTTCGTCCATCATCCATTTGTTCCATTCCTCTCTCGTATACACTTCAGATTGTTTATTTATCGAGATATCAAAAGGTTGTAATTGTAAAGTAAGTCGTCCTGGAATAACAGCAAGTTCTGTATTTCCCCCATTCCGCTGTCTCTGTTACTCTTTCACATAATTTTTCAAATGTTTACAAAACTGATCTAGCACAAGAATAGAACTCTTCTTCAGTAAAGCACCTTTCCTTCTCTTCCACACTCAGTTAATCCATAATTTGATACCAGCCTTGTCTAGCCATCCCTTGTCATGTAAATGAACACCACCACATGGCAGTATTTCAGAAGGTTTTGGCACTGTTTTGTGCTTGAAAATGATCATTGGATTAAGTTTAGTACCACCAGCACAACCTGAAAGGACAACAGTGTAGTGGATTTTTTCATGTCCACTTGTTTTTATACTTAACAGTATTCTTTCATGGCAAAGGTTCTGTTACTCGGCACATCAAATATCAGAGGAGGTTCATTCATATTTGTTATTTGGCTTAGTTCCACACTGATTTTCTTTCAATGTTGAACAATAAAGCGATGAAAAGACAATATTATTTCTAATATTATTTCTTCACACTCTTGTGGCATTTTCTGAGATATTTTCATTTTGGGTTGCATGGTAAGTCCATGACACTTCACAAACCTGTGGCACCAGTCAACTCCACCCTTAAAATATATTAAGTTACACTGTAGTGCTAGCTTATGAGTGTGTATTCGAACCATTTCTGTATTAATTCCAATGCCATTTTGACAGTGTCCTTGAATCCATGTCTATACGTCATCTTTTCGTTTTGGTCATTTTGCATTCAGACCTCTATTTGCACATGTAGTCTTCCACTTTTTTTTTCCCTTCACTAGCCTGCTAATCGCTGTTTCCATGTTCTTCTGCCTATGCTATTAATTTCAATTTGTAGTCCGCCTCATATGACTACCTTTATTTTTTTCCATTACGAAACTAGCTATTAACAAAAAATATTGTACTGTTACCGATAACACAGATCACATTTAATTCAAGTTCACTGACACCGTAGACTGCAGTGACACATCACAGGCTTGACAGTATTCTGGGTTTGTGATGGTGGGGCAGGAGGGAGACAGTGTTAGCAAGATTGTGAATCCCCGCAACTCATGTTCGTCGCATTGGTGCACTGCTGCTGTCAGTTGAATCCAATATTGCCAGGTAGAGATAGGTTTCCCACGACATTGAATATATGGCCATTTTTAAGACTGGCAGGAATTTTAAATCAAAAATGAACATTTTTATATTAATTTTGAATATAAGACACACCTGAATTTTGGAAGCAATTTTTTTGAAGAAAAGTGCATCTTGTATTCTATATAATACGGTACATCCTGTTCCATCCTGTCACAGGTGTATCTTGCTTTTTATAAGACAGGTACGCTATGAAAGCATCAGTGTCACTTAGCAGTCATGATACTACTTCTGTACAGAATTTCATGTGGGTGTGCACACCAGTAAGCTGGGCTCATGAATTAGCTACCACTACCAAACTGGCTAAGAGAAAAGTCAGTTATCCAGTGGTAGATTATGCTGCTAAGCAAACATGGTCAACTCCAGTGGCTACCTAGAACCCATGCCACCTGGATCCCCCACCCCTCTCCCAGTATGAACTTCGCTTAGTTGTATAGATGCTAGTTTTCTTACAACACAGCCTTTTTCTGTGCAGTCCCCAAGACATCAATCTCTTCTAGCCCCTGTCCCTCACCCACATCCACTCCTGTCTACATACCTTTCTCCCCACTCCTCCCACTCTTCTCTCTAATCCAATCAGTTAACCTTCACACCACATTGTTTCCCCATCATAAGTTCTCCACATGCAACTTCCCCTGCCTACATCAGGGTGAACTTGACTCTGTCACATTCCTGTCCTGTTACCAAACTGCTTCTCCCTCTCCCCCTCCCCCTCCCCCTTCCTCTACTATAAGTCCACTTTGCATGTCCATCTCCTCATTCATCACAGCTACCCTTCCATAAGTTTCTTGCATTGCTTCTCTGGTTTCATACGTCAGATGGCTATAAACCTTCCTATAAATAAAATTGCAACACCAGGCAACAGTTTGAAACTGCCTGTTATGTGCTCCAATAGTATTTTGTTTCGACTAGCTGTTGATTAAAATGTCATGGCATAAAATTTCAAAATATTTCATTAAATTGAGATACTAAAAAATTAAATCTGTTGCACAATTACAGTTAGTACTTTTTCCATGTGGACATACAGAGAGGTTGTTTGAAAAAAAAATCAACTTTTTCTTCCAGAAACTGAAAAATGTGAATCTTCAACAACAGAGATCTTGGAATCAGCTTTACTCCATGATGTTGAGAAAGGTATGTTAGGTTTAACATTTTTGTATGGGAATATTGATGTTGTTGCATGAGGAAAAAATGTGGATTGGCCTTAAAGTAATTTCTTTGTATCTACAGGGTGTAACTAAATTCCCCCCTTTACAAGTTTTGAGGACTTGTTGTGGGGACCAAGATGATTAATTTTAGCATAGGAACTCCTGTTGAAATTTATCGTTGTCCTGCTACACACAGCACATGTCGCTCTCTGACTTCTGCTGCTTGTTGTCTTGGTCCACTTAGAAGTAAGGCTTGAGGTGATGACCACTGACGGTAACACAGATATGGTATCTCCATACTATGTTCTGGTACACCTGATCACCAGTCCCTGGTCCTCCATCATCTGTCACAGCCATAACCCATACCAGTAGGTCTTCGCCAGATGCCACAGGGATCTTGTAAATCAAGAATTTGATGTTACCCCACAGGTAGTAGTCTAGCTAGTTTAAGGTGGGAGAATGTGCAAGCCAGGCAATCGGGCCTCCATGACCCATCCCAAATCATTGCTCCAGATGATCTCAGGCTGCATATGAAAAATGAGGTGGTTCGCCATCGTGCTGCAACCACACATTTTGACACACGTGATTGGCACATCTTCCAAGAGCCTGTGCAGTTCACCAGCAAAGATTTGCAAGTAAGTGGCACTCATGGAAGAAGATATGACCCAATGACACATCCATCCAGGAACTCAGCCCAAATGTTCAGATTGTGTTGTTCCTGCAGCCTGTGGCGGCACGCAGTAGTCAGGTATTCATCAGCCCATACATGACTGTTGTGAGAATTGAGAACACCTTCCCTGATGAACTTGGTTTCATCCATGAAAAGGATCTACTGTGAGAAATCAGACTTTTCCACTCAGTGGTGCAAGAACCACCTGCAGAAGTGGACTTGTTATGCAAAATCCTGTGGCTCCATTGCTTGTATCTTCTGGGTATGGCATGGGTGTAGCTGCTGCTCACGCAGAACACACCAGACTGTATGGTGATCAAAACTCAGTCTATGTGCTGCGTTTCTAGTACTCATTGTCATGTCTCCTTCCACTGCATGGGATGCAGACTTTTCAAAGTTGGGTGTGTGGCACCGCTGTCTAGCACCACAGTCGACTCTGCTAGTGGTGTATGAACCCATACCTGATGCCCACTGTCCACCGCAGCAAAGAGGGAGTGCATAGCTGTCAGGTGGCGTGGAAAATGCTCTGAAGACAACTAATAAGCAACTCTCCTACTGCACCAAATTAACCATACAATAAGATCATATTGGCATATTCCACAAATCTGTAATTCACCATGGTTAACAGCAATGCACTTAAAATGAAATGTATGTACAGTTTGCATCCTGTTCTGTAGTGAATGATGACTACTAGACAGTAATACAGCATGAACAAAGACAACAAGAACAGCAGCAGGTACACACATCTATGAGTAGATCACAAATGGCCATCACCTTTAACACATCTCCAGAGCAGCAAGTTCCATATTTAGCTATTCTTGTGTTTTCTTAATTGTATATATTGCTTAAATTTTGTGCATGTTTTCATATTTTAGAGGCTTAATTTCACATTATGTAACTGTGTATTTAGGCAGTCAGTATCGCTTTCCTTGATCATTTGTTTGTTTTGAAGACAAGTGACCATTCACTGCAGCCTAGTTAGCCAGTGAGTCCAGCTCCATCTGTCACTTGTGATACATCTCCAGGGCACCAAGTCACATATTTATCATTTGCTCTGTTTTCTTAATAGTATATACTGCTTAAATTTTGTGCATGTTTTCGTGTTTATGAAATTTATTACCAGCATCAATTGGTGACACGTCAGGTGGGTAACAAGTTGTGTATCTAGGTATCTGTCAGAATTTATAGTTTACTTCTTCAGTTAGTGTTGCTAGGATAGGTAGGATGTATGCATGCTGTGTACTGATGCAGGAGGAGGTGGCTGCAATTCGCGAACAGATTAATGTGGTTTTGGCTATGGTCAGCCCTCTCAGGCTGCTGCTTTGGGATGTAATAGTGGCAGAGAATCTGGCGCATCACGCGGGACACCTCAGGTATCACTTATTGCACCCACAGGCCCTGCTGCCAATGCATCTCCTAGTGTACTTGATGCATAGATCTGCCCTCAGAGCAGGATGAGTGGCAGGACATAACGCATTCACATTGCTGGAGGCAGAGGACCAGTGTGGAGGCTGGGTGTCTGGCCCGGTCTATTCATCCTGTGAATGAACAGGTGGCCACTCCCTGCTAGTTATTGGGAGCTCCAACATTGAGTGTGTTATGGAGCCGCTTAGGATAGTGTTCATGGGTGGAAAGAAAGCCAGTGCACACTTGATATGTATGCCTGTGGGCCTCATTCAAGAAGTGGAGGTGGCCTTGCCTGCAGCTATTGAGCATGCAGGGTGCAGTCATCTGCAAGTTGTGGAGGATCAACAGTGTCTGTCAAATGGGTTCTGAGGTCATCTTCAGTTCACACAGGTGTCTGGTGGAGGTGGTGAAAGCAGCTGGCCTCGCACTCGGGGTGCAAGTTGAGCTTGCAATTTGCAGCATTGTTCCCAGAGCTGATAGGGGTCCTTTGGTTTGGAGCTGAGTGGAGGGTCTTATCCAAAGGCTTCATTGACTCTGTGGCAGTCTTGGTTTCAGATTTCCTGACTTGCATTATCAGATGGGGAACCTTAGGACTCCCCTTGACAGGTCAGGGGTACACAACACAACGGTATCAACTACTCAGGTAGCAGAATACTTGTTGAGTGCACATGGGGCTTTCTTAGACTAGGCGGTAGTTTGAGGTACTCACCAGTTGATACTTAGATTGGGACATCAAACAATGTTCAGAGTAATGCACTTCAAATGTCAAAATTTTATCAGTAAATTGTCAAAGTATTCATAACAAAGTTCCTGAATTTACTGCCCTGTGTGAAATTAATCACACTAAAATTATTCTTGGAACAGAGAGCTGGCTAAAGTCCAAAGTAAAAAAACTCTGAAATATTTAACAAGTAATGGAGTGTTCATTGGAAGAACAGAATAGATGCCAAGGGAGGTGGACTTTTCATCGCAGTTGACAAAAATATTGTCTCTATTGAGGTTGAAGTTGAGTGTGACAGTGAACTTATCTAGTTGCATATAACAGGTCCAGCTGAAACCAAGTTAATTGTTGGATGTTTTCTGTTGTGGTTGGCAGGAGAGCCAACCCCGTATTTCTAACGGAGGCCCAAATGCACGCGTCTCAGCTCACGCAGGCTGGCGTGAGGTCTGGAACATGACAAGGGAATTACAATTGAGAAAAACGGACGTAGCTGGTGGAATACTTAACTTTAATCCATTAATGGAGAACGTCCCTCTTTATGGTACATGATTCACAATATCAATAGTACGGATACTGGCGCCTTGCTAGGTCATAGCAAATAACGTAGCTGAAGGCTACGCTAACTATCGTCTCGGCAAATGAGAGCGTAGAAGTCAGTGAACCATTGCTAGCAAAGTCGGCTGTACAACTGGGGCGAGTGCTAGGAAGTCTCTCTAGACCTGCCTTGTGGCGGCGCTTGGTCTGCAATCATTGATAGTGGCGACACGCGGGTCCGACGTATACTACCAGACCACGGCCGATTTAAAGGCTACCACCTAGCAAGTGTGGTGTCTGGCGGTAACGCCACATTCCTCCCCTGCAAATCTGCGTACGGTTGTGGTATAAAGCTTCTGCCCGCCGTGGGGAGGACCCCATGTTGACGTATGCGACGAGGTGGGGAGCCTAACAGGCGAGGCTGTGCCACCCGCACCCTGCCATTCGGACCACAGGGAGCTAGGAAACGCCTGAAAACCTGCTCCAGGGTGCACACCAACATGCGGTGTATGCGCTCGTAGAGAGACAGGAGGGGCCGAAGGGTCTACCTCCATCGGGCCGGGGCACTCGACGGGCGAAGACGACATATGGTCCGGAGCGGGCAAGAGTTCTGTGTCGGAGGAAAACTGGTCACGGGAAGCGATTGGCGGCACGTGACCCAGCCGGGTGCCCGGCGGTTGCAGCAACGCGTCCACTGCGTGCGTCGCCGGCGGGAGAGCAGGCGGCGGCAGCTGTCGCGGCGGCGTGGCGCCATGGGGCAAAATGGAAGGCAGCGTCGGTAACACCTGGGGCTGAGGCGAGCCAGTAGATGGGTCCCCGGGGCGCTGACCGGACGGCACCGTCACTGAAAGCAGACGTCGAGCGGCAGATCCCGTGCGACGACAGAGGCGCAGCTGATTGAGATGCTGACGCACCTCAACAGACTCCCCCAAAACAAGATACATAGCGCGTCCGATGCAGCGAAGAATGCACCCTTCGAGCCAACGCCGTGAACCTCGATAGTGGCGATAGTAGACAACGTCACCTGGACCAAAAGCAGGTGTCTGCCGCTTCACAGGAAGCTGATGCGGCGGATGTAGCAAAAACATCAAGGTACGATGATGACGACTGTGGAGCAACTCAGCCGGCGAGCGACTGTCTTGGGGCTGAGAGCAATACGAGGACAAAAAGAGCAATAACGCGTCATCCCAAGAATGCCACTCTTTCAACTTCAACATCTGTGACTTGAAAGTCCTAATCAATCGTTCAGCGGCACCGTTTGACTGTGGCGAAAACAGCACAGATGTCAGATGTTGAATACCATTGGCCTTGTAGAATGACTGAAATTCTGCGAACAGGAATTGTGGGTCATTGTCGGAAACAATAGTCTGTGGAAGACCTTCAATGCAAAAGATAGCGGATAACGCGTGGATGGTGGCAGATGACGTCGTGGAAGACATCCGGACAACAAAAGGAAAATTACTGAATGAATCTACCACAACCAACCATCGAGCATTCCAGAATGGACCAGCAAAATCGATGTGTAAGTGTTGCCAAGGGGAAGTGGCTTTTGGCCATGCAAAGAATTTACGCAGTGGTGCTGATTGTTGTTCGGCACACACCATGCAAGAAAAGCACATATTCATAATCGCGGCATCGATTCCAAACCAAGTACAGTGCTGACTAGCAAGTTGTTTCATTCTCACTATACCCCAATGTCCTTGGTGGAGAAGCTGTAAGACAGAGGACTGTAACGAACGTGGTACCACGACCCTGGACTGATCATTATCAGAAAGCAACAGCGAAACACCACTTCGTACAAAAAGTATCTCCTTGTGAGCAAAAAATCGGCGAACCAACGGGTCCCTGATCCGTGACTTTGACAAGGGCCATTGCGTAGCAACAAAACGCAGAACAGGAGCAAGGACAGGGTCGGCAGCTGTGGCTGTAGCTACACGACGAAAATCAATCGGAAACGATTCGACCACGTCATCGGTTTCCGCATCAATGAACATGCAAGCAATTTCGGAGGAATCGAATGCCCTATCCTCAGCAACAGGCAAGCGGGACAACGCATCGGCGTTTCCGTGCTTAGCAGTGGACCAATACAAGATATCTATAGCGGTACTTTGAGAGGAAAATAGACCAGCGAATGAATTTCTGCGCTGTACGTGGAGGTACAGGCTTCGTCGGATGTAAAAGCGATGTCAAAGGTTTGTGGTCTGTGATTATGGTAAAGTGACGACCATACAAGAAATCATGAAACTTTGTAACACCAAATACGAGAGCCAATGCTTCTTTCTCGATCTCTGAATAATTTCTTTGCGCAGACGAGAGCAATTTGGACGCAAAGGCAATAGGGCGATCGTGCGATCCATCTTTGTGTGCAAGCACTGCACCGATCCCGAAATCCGATGCATCCACCATCAACAAGAGGGGCTTCTGGGGATCGAATGGCGTGAGGCAAGTATTGGAAAGCAACACCGATTTCAACTGGCGAAAGGCACGTTCGCATTCCGTCGTCCAGACGAACGGATCACTTTTACGGTGTAAGCGATGAAGTGGAGCTGAAATGGAAGAGGCATGTGGAATATAGCGGTTATAATACGTAATTTTTCCCAGCACACTCTGTAGCTGCTTCAAATTCTGCGGCGATGGCAAGTCTTGTATGGCACGAAGGTGCGTGGGACTGGGATGTATGCCTTGGGCATTGATTACATGTCCCAGGTACGGCAAGTCCCAAGCAAAAAACACACATTTGTCCTTCCGCAAGTGAAGACCATTTTGTCGCAAGACCTGAAATAATGTTCTGAGATTGGCCAAATGTTCTTCTTCCGTCTTTCCGGAGATCACAATATCGTCCAGATAATTTGCTGCAGTAGAGACTGACGCACAAACAGTTTGTAAATATTGCTGAAACAATGCAGGGGTGGATGCACACCCAAATGGCAGTAGTTTGAATCGATACAAGCCAAGATGCGTGTTAACCACCAAAATGCACTGGGATTCTTCGTCCATCGGTATTTGCCAGTACGCATCTGCTAGGTCCAACTTCGAGAAATATTTACCCGGGCACAGTTTGTCAAAAGATCTTCCGGGCGGGGTAAAGGCAAAGTTGAAACCACTAGTTGTGGATTCACTGTTGCCTTGAAGTCCACACAAAGTCTCAACTTACTGGAAGCTTTTGGCAAAATTACTAAGGGTGATGCCCAGAGAGAAGCCTGCACACGTTCAATCACACCTTGTGATTCCAAATCGTGTAATGTTTTTGCGACCTCATCACGCAATGTGTGGGGAACATTGCGCACTCAGAAAAATTTCAGTTGCGCGTTTACTTTCAGTTCCAAATGTGCTTTATAGTTCTTAGCGCAACCGAGGCCCAGTGCAAAAATGTCTGCAAATTCTGCACGTAGACGAGAAACACTGTCTGCAGGCACAGTCTGGTTCACTGATAGGACCTTATTTACTATAGACAAGTTAAACAACTGAAATAAATCGAAACCAAACAAGTTCACTGCAGAAGAAGAACGAAGGACATAAAATGACACAAGTTTTGTTTGTCCTTTGTATGTTGCAAGAAGGCTGCACTGTCCTAACACAGGGATCTCTTGACCTGAATAGCTAGTTAACATTTGCGGCACGCAACAGAGGTGTGCCCAGCTGTTTGTAAGTGTCTTGACTGATCAGTGAAACTGCAGCTCCGGTATCAAGCTGGAATGGTATCACTTTGCCGTTAATGTCCAAGTCTACAAAAAGTTTATTGTCCTGCTGACGACAAGAGCACCTGTCTCGTGCAACGTGAACTGACACTGGTACAAAATTACGTGTGACTTGACAGGAGTTCCGGCGATGTCGACGCACACTGTTTGTGGGACAAACACAGTCACTGTTAGAGAGAGTGGCACTGCGCGGAGTGGAATGAACTACATGGATTTACTTGGGCGAAGTTTCGCGAGCCTGAGAAGCCTTAGTTCGATTCCGATTCTGGCGCGAAGCAAAGGGCCTGGAACGGTTTTGAGCTTCCGATCTGAGCTTTTTCTGGCAAACACTCTGAACATGCCCTTTTTTATTTCAATAAAAGCAAGTAGCTTGGTGTGACGGGCAATTCTCACGCAAATGTTTAGTAGCACACCGCGGGCATGATTTGATCACTGCATTTGCTTGCCTGCGCGGCACACATGGCTGAGAGCCTGGCGGCAGCATTGCGGCCGGGCGCGAGGGCTGTTGACTGCTCCATGCAGCTCACTCGGCGGGCCGGGTAACCTGACACACTGCTGGCGAAGTTTCAAATGATTCCTGAGCAAAGTCAAGTGTCTCCTGCCGATCCAATATGTCCATCACTTCTTGAAGGGAGGGATTTACTAGTTTCAAAATCTGTTCTCTTATACGAACATCAGAAACGTTCTGTGCAATTGCATCACGTACCATAGCATCTGAATAAGGGAGTCCACATTGACACTCAAAAGCACAATCCCTAGTAAGACCTTGCAAGGTTGCAACCCACTCCCAATTAGTCTGACCTGCCGTACATTTTGTACGAAAGAAGGTATACTGTTTGGCAACGACATTGACTGATTCTTTGAAATATGCATCTAATGCAGACAAAATTACTTCGTTGGACAGAGTTGCTACGTCACGTCGGGGAAATAATTTGACTATCACACAGTACGTTTGTACCCCTACTGAGGACAACAAAAATGGCTGCCGCTCGTTACCTTGAATTCTATAGGCGGCGAGATGGAATCCAAATTGGCGTGACCACTCTGTCCAGCTTTCCAGTGCAGCATCAAAAGGTTGAAAAGTTGGTGCAACAGCGTGTTGTGGCTGCGTTAGCGGTGAAGCGGCTGCTGCCGCACTGTTTTGCATCGCACGTTGACCCTGGACGAGCCGTCCATAGGCATCCAGTAAGTCCTGTGTCTGCTAATTCTGTAAGCGATAAAATTCGGACTGTACATCTGGAGATTGTGGTGAAGCCATTACACAAGTAAATCAGGGCAATATCGATAAGAACACTTTTACTCTCGTCGCCAATGTTGTGGTTGGCAGGAGAGCCAACCCCGTATTTCTAAAGGAGGCCAAAATGCACGTGTCTCAGCTCACGCACTCTGGCGTGAGGTCTGGAACATGACAAGGGAATTAGAATTGAGAAAAATGGACATAGCTGGTGGAATACTTAACTTTAATCCATTAATGGAGAACGTCCCTCTTTATGGTACATGATTCACAATATCAATAGTACGGATACTGGCGCCTTGCTAGGTCATAGCAAATAACGTAGCTGAAGGCTATGCTAACTATCGTCTCGGCAAATGAGAGCGTAGAAGTCAGTGAACCATTGCTAGAAAAGTCGGCTGTACAACTGGGGTGAGTGCTAGGAAGTCTCTCTAGACCTGCCGTGTGGCTGCACTCAGTCTGCAATCATTGATAGTGGCGACACGCGGGTCCGACGTATACTACCTTACCGCGGCCGATTTAAAGGCTACCAGCTAGCAAGTGTGGTGTCTGGCAGTGATACCACATTTTCACCTGATTCTGCTGTGACTTTTCTAGAGTCATACAAAGAAAGTCTACAATCAGTAGTGTGTAAATACCTAGGTCATGCAGTACGAGCTGAAGCCGACTTTAACCTAAGTACAGACTGGGACCTCAGTTGATTCATTGCAGGGGGTGCAGACACAGTCTTGCGTAGTACTTCTGAACACGTTTTCCAAAGACTGTCTTGACCAGCTACTTCAGCAGCCCACACACATTGGAAGTATCTCAGACCTTGTAGCTAGCCGGACATTATCGATGTTGTCAGTATGGAGACAGGGATTAGTGATTGTGAGGTCATCATAGCAACTCTGGTTACAAAAGTTAATGAATCAGTCAAGAACGCCAGGAGAGAGTTTCTCTGAGTAGATAAGCAGTTGTTAGCATCTCACTTAGACAGTGAATTGCAATCATTCACTTCCAGTTTGATGAACATACATCAGTTATGGACAAAGTTTAAACAGATTGTAAATTGTGCTCTGAACAAGTATGTGCCAAGTAAGTGGATAAAGACCCGCCATGGTTTAGTAATGAAATTCAGAAAATGTTGAGGAAGCAAAGACTGTTGCACTCACAGTTCAAAAGAGAAGGCGCAAATGACAACACGTAAAAGTTAGTTGAAATTTGTGCATCTGTGGAAAGATCTATGCATGAAGCATACAACTTCTACCACTGTCATACCTTAGCAAAAGACCTGGCTGAGAACCTGAGAAAATTCTGGCCCTATGTCAAATTGCTTAGTGGGTCATAAGGCTTCCATCCAGTAACTCATTCACCAGTTTGGTGTGGCAGTTGAAGACAGCAAAATGAAAGCCAGAGTTTTAATTCCGCATTTAAGAAACTGTTCACACAGGATAATTGTAAAAATCTGTTGTCATTTGACAATCGCACAGACTCCCATATGGGCAACATAGTGACAAACATCCCTAGCATAGAGAAACACCTGAAAGAGTTAAAAATAAATAAATCACCAGGTCTGAATGACATCCCAATTCAGTTTTACAAAAAGTACTCTATGGCATTGGCCCCTTACTTTGGTTGCATTTGTTGTGAATCTCTCGCCGAAGTGCAAAGTCACAAGTGACTGGGAAAAAGTGCAGGTGCCTCCCATATATAAGAAATGGCACGCAAAATTATAGACCAATATCGTTTACATTGGTTTGCTGCAGAATTCTAGAACACATTCTGAGGTTGAATACAATAAATTTATAGACACCCAGAAGTTTAAGTCTACAATTCAGCATGGTTTCAGAAAGCATTGTCTGTGTGAAAGTCAGCTTATCCTTTTGTTACATGATATACTGCTATCTGTGGATAAAGGGCAACAGGCAAATCCCTTATTTCTAAATTTCTAAATTTCTGAAAAGCATTTGACACAGTACCCCACTGCAGACTTAATGAAGGTACAATCATACTGAATAGGTTCCCAGATGTGTGAGTGGCTCGAAGAAGTCTTAAATAATAGAACCCAGTATGTTGTCCTCAATGACGAGTGTTCAGCAGAGACAAGGTCTTTGTCAGGAGTACCCCAGCAAAGTGTGATAAGAGCACTAATATTTTATAAATACATAAATGATCTAACAGACAGGGTGGGCAGCAATGTGTGGTTGTTTGCTGATGATGCTGTGGTGCATGGGAAGGTGTCAAAGATGAGTGACTGTAGGATGATACAAAATGACTTGGCCAAATTCTAGTTGGTGTGATGAATGGCAGCTGGCTCTAAATGTAGCAAAATGTAAGTTAATGTGGATGAGTATGAAAAACAAGCCTGTAACGTTCGGATACAGCATTAGTATTGTTCTGCTTGACACAGTCATGTTGCTTAAATATCTGAGGGTAATGTCTCCAGTATGAGATGGAACGAGTATATGAGGGTTGTGGTAGGGAAGGCGAGTAGTCTACTTTGGTTTATCTGTGAAGGAGACCGCATATAGGATGCTAGTGCAACCTATTCTTGAATAATGTGAAGGTGTTTGGGATGCACACCAGGTCAGATTAAAGGAAGACATGAAGCAATTGAGAGGCAAGTTGCTAGATTTGTTACTGGTAGATTCGAACAGCATACAAGTATTACGGAGATGCTTCTGGTACTCAAATCGGAATCCCTGGAGGGAAGCCAATGTTCTTTTCAAGGAATATTATTCTGAAAATTTAGAGAACCAACATTTGCAGCTGACTACAGGATGATCCTACTTTGCCAATATACATTTCACGTAAGGATCATAAAGGTAAGATATGAGAAATTAAGGTTTGTATAGAGTCATACAGACTCATTCTTCACTCTGTGTGTCTGTGAGTGGAACAGGGAATGACACGACTGGTGGTGGTATAGGGTACCTTTCGCCAAGGACCGTACAGTGGTTTTGCGGAATATGTATGTAGATATAGTTCATTGGTGAATGATGTTCTAATACTGTAGTCAGTGGCACAAAAATGCAAGAGATTTGAACATGTGTTATGATATTTTACATGTAATGGGAAAACACTATGTTTCCGTACAATAATTTCTGATGCTAAACTTAACTGTCTTGGTCCCCACAAAAGATCTTCAACACTTGTAAAGGTAATTTATTACGCCCTGTATAAAATCCATTATGGATTATGTTTTGAGGTCCGTGATTGTCATTTAGAATGAAGAAATACAAAATTCTGTGTCATTCACATGAATTTTTACTTTATTTACTATGTGTTTTGATGGTTAACCATTATCAGGCAAAAGGCATCTTCTACATGACTGATTTTAGTAGTAAGCATTGGTGATTTTGTGTAGCAGCATGTGAGGTGGCCATGGGGTTATGTTGTGATTGATGTACAAGCAATTTCACTTTTCAGTGAAAGAATGTAGCACACATACTGCTGCATTTAAACTTGCAAATAACAACATAACATCTTGGTCACATCTTGTATCACTGCACAAAATCACCACTAACACCCACCACATATAACATGCCTTCCACCCAAAAGAGGAAAGGCCACTGGACCTGATGGGATACCAGTTTGATTTTAAACAGAGTATGTAAAGGAACTTGCCCTCTTCTTGCAGTGATGTACCGTAGGTCTCTAGAAGAGCATAGCATTCCAAAAGATTGGAAAACGGCACAGGTCATCCCCGTTTTCAAGAAGGGGCAACAAACAGATGTGCAGAACTATAGACGTATATCTCTAACATCAATAAGTTGTAAAATTTGGGAACACGTATTATGTTCGAGTGTAATGACTTTTCTGGTGACTAGAAATCTACTCTGTAGGAATCAGCATAAGTTTCAGAAAAGACGATCATGTGAAACCCAGCTCGCGCTATTCGTCCACGAAACTCAGAGTGTCATAGACACAGGTTCCCAGATAGATGCTGTGTTTCCTGACTTCCGCAAGGCATTTGATACAGTTCCCCACAGTCGTTTAATGAACAGAGTAAGAGCATATGGAGTATCAAACCAATTGTGTGATTGGATTGAACAGTCTCTAGATAACAGAACGCATCTTGTCATTCTCAATGGAGAGAAGTCTTCCGAAGTAAGAGAGATTTCAGGTGTACCGCAGGGGAACGTTGTAGGACCGTTGCTATTAACAATATTTATAAATGATCTAGTGGATAACATCAGAAGTTCACTGAGGCTTTTTGCGGATGATGCTGTAGTATATCGAGAGGTTGTAACAATGGAAAATTATACTGAAATGCAGGAGGATCTGCAACGAATTGATGCATGGTGCAGGGAATGGCAATTGACTCTCAATGTAGACAAGTGTAATGTGCTGCGAATATATAGAAAGAAAGATCCTTCATCATTTAGCTACAATTTAGCAGGTCAGCAACTGGAAGCAGTTATTTCCATAAATTATCTGGGAGTAGGCATTAATAGGGATTTACAATGGAATGACCATATAAAATTAATCGTTGGTAAAGCAGGTGCCAGACTGAGATTCATTGGAAGAATCCTAAGGAAATGCAGTCTGAAAACAAAGGAAGTAGGTTACAGTGTGCTTGTTCGCCCACTGCTTGAATACTGCTCAGCAGTGTGGGATCCGTACCAGATAGGGTTGATAGAAAAGATAGAGAAGATCCAACGGAGAGCACCGCACTTCGTTACAGAATCATTTAGTAATCGCGAAAGTGTTACGAAGATGATAGATAAACTCCAGTGGAAGACTCTGCAATAGAGACGCTCAGTTGCTCCGTACAGGCTTTTGTTGAAGTTTCGAGAACATACCTTCAACGAGGAGTCAAGCAGTATGTTGCTCTCTCCTATCTCACGAAGAGACCATGAGGATAAAATCAGAGAGATTAGAACCCACACAGTGGCATACTGACAATCTTTCTTTCCATGAACAATACGAGACTGGAGTACAAGGGAGAACCGATAGAGGTACTCAAGGTACCATCTGCCGCTTGCGGAGTATGAATGTAGATGTAGATGATGGCTAGTCTTTGAAACATGTATTGGATAAAATAAAATTTCATGACTGATGCAGAATTATGTTTTTTTCTTTTTTTTCATTCAATTTCAGTGCTGTTTTAAGGACTTAACTATGGTAGTCATTGATGCTGAGGAACAACAGAAATATGTTGCTGTGCCTGGAGATGATCATGTCAGTTACCAGTGATAAATTGTTTTGCTGTATGTCAAATAGAACAGAACTTTTTACATTGAATTTTGGATGTTTTATTTCATATACTGATGTGTTTCATATTGATGCTGATAGATATTTTCTTACGTGTTTTTCTGCATGTCGTGCTTTATTGTCTACTCTTCATAGAAGAATTTGCTTGCATGTGGGTTATTAGTGTTGAAACATTACGTGATCCTCAAAGAAGTGTAGTGGTGGGCATTAGTGACCACAAATCAGTTGTGATGGAAATTAAGAGTATAGGTAAAGGTTCAGTAGCAACAGAACAGAAATGATATTACAGTTAAAATGTAATATAAGCTGCAGAACTAAAAGCTTTTGAAATATAAAACTGTGTGGAGTGGGTAGAAACTTGGATAACAATAAGTGACAAGTGGAGAAAGTCTACAGAATAAATAAAGAGTGGACAGGAACAGTGGATACTGGAAGCAAGCAAGAGGTGGCCATATCCAGCATACTGTAACAAAAAAATATGAAGATTAAAAAGGAAAATGTCAAAAAAGCAGTCAGAAACACACATCACTTAAAAAGAAATAAGGAGAGAACTAGTAGCAAAAAAAATGATTGAGTCAGACATCATATGAGCAACAGTAACTCATGAGGTAAATATTATGTATTCTTCCAATTATGTAAGTTATGTAAAAGGAACTAACAACATTCCATCTCTGTGAGGAATTTAATATGCAGCACAACACAATGGCTCAAGGAAACTCTGAATGGATTTAGGGAACAAATTACTTGTGAATCACAACTTCTAGGAGGATGTGGATGTCACATTACATGAATCATGGACCTTGCCGCTGGTGGGGAGGCTTGCTTGCCTCAGTGATACAGATAGCCATACCGTAGGTGCAACCACAATGGAGCGATATCTGTTGAGAGGCCAGACAAATGTGTGGTTCCTAAAGAGGGGCAGCAGCCTTTTCAGTTGTTACAGCGGCAACAGTCTGCATGATTGACTAATCTGGCCGTGTAACACTAACCAAAATGGCCTTGCTGTGCTGGTACTGCGAAAGGCTGAAAGCAAGGGGAAACTACAGCCATAATTTTTCCCAAGGGCATGCAGCTTTACTATGTGCTTAAATGATGATGAAGTCCTCTTGGGTAAAATATTCTGGAGGTAAAATAGTCTCCCATTCGGATCTCCAGGTGGGGACTACTCAGGAGGACGTTGTTATCAGGAGAAAGAAAACTGACGTTCTATGTCAGATTCCTTAATCGGGTAGGTAGGTTAGAAAATTTAAAAAGGGAAATGGATAGGTTAAAGTTAGAAATAGTGGGAATTAGTGAAGTTCGGTGGTAGGAGGAACAAGACTTCTGGTCACGTGAATACATGGTTATAAATACAAAATCAAATAGGGGTTATGCAGGAGTAGGCTTAATAATGAATAAAAAAAATAGGAATTCAGGTAAGCTACTACAAACAGCATAGTGAACACATTATTGTGGCCAAGGTAGATATGAAGCCCATGCCTACCACAGTAGTACAAGTTTATATGCCAGCTAGCTCCGTTAATGACTAAGAGATTGATGAAATGTATGATTAGATAAATGAAATTATTCAGATAGTGAAGGGAGATGAAAATTTAATAGTCATGGGTGACTGGAATTCGTTAGTAGGAAAAGGAAGAGAAGGAAACGTAGTAGGTGAATATGGGATGGGGGTAATAAATGGAAGAGGAAGCCGCTTGGTAGAATTTTGCGCAGAGCATAACATAACTCTTGGCTCAAGATCCATGAAATAAGGCTGTATACATGGAAGAGGCCTGGAGATAGTAGAAGGTTTCAGATATATTATATAATGGTAAGACAGAGATTTAGGAACCAGGTTTTAAATTTTAAGACATTTCCATGGGGCAGATGTTGACTCTGACCACAATCTATTGGTTATGAACTATAGATTAAAACTGAAGAAACTGCAAAAAGGTGCGAATTTAAGGAGATGGGACCTGGATAAACTGACAGAACCAGAGGTTGTACAGAGTTTTAGGGAGACCATTAGGGAACGATTGACAAGAATGAGGGAAAGAAATGCAGTAGATGAAGAATGAGTAGCTTTGAGAGATGAAATAGTGAAGGCAGCAGAGGATCAAGTAGGTAAAAAGTCGAGGGCTAATAGGAATCCTTGGGTAACAGAAGAGATACTGCATTCAATTGATGAAAGGAGAAAATATAAAAATGCAGTAAATGAAGCAGGCAAAAAGGAATACAAACGTCTCAAAAATGAGATCGTCAGGAAGTGCAAAATGGCTAAGCAGGGATGGCTAGAGGACAAATGTAAGGATGGAGAAGTGTATATCACTAGGGGTAAGATAGATACTGCGTACAGGAAAATTAAAGAGACCTTAGGAGAAAAGAGAACCACTTGCATGAATATCAAGAGCTCTGATGGAAACCCAGTTCTAAGCAAAGAAGTGAAAGCAGAAAGGTGGAAGGAGTATATAGTGGGTCTGTACAAGGGCAATGTTCTTGAGGACAGTATTAAGGAAATGGAATAGATGAAGATGAAATGGGGGATATGATACTACGTGAAGAGTTTGACAGAGCACTGAAACACCTAATGCGAAACAAGGCCCCGGGAGTAGACAACATTCCATTAGAACTACTGATAGCCTTGGGAGAGCCAGTTCTGACAAAACTCTACAATCTGGTGAGCAAGATGTATGAGACAGGCAAAATACCCTCAGACTTCAAGAAGAATATAATAATTCCAATCCCAAAGAAAGCAGGCGTTGACAGATGTGAAAATCACCGAACTATCAGTTTAATAAGTCACTGCTGTAATATACTAACACAAATGGAAAAACTGGTAGAAGCTGACCTCAGGGAAGATCAGTTTGGATTCTGTAAAAATGTTGGAATACAGGCGGCAATACTGACCCTATGACTTATCTTAGAAAATAGGTTAAGGAAAGGCAAACCTATGTTTCTAGCATTTGTAGACTTAGAGCTTTAGAGAAAGCTTTTGAAAATGTTAACTGGAATACTCTCTTTCAAATTCTGAAGGTGGCAGGGGTAAAATACAGGGAGCGAAAGGCTATTTACAATTTGTACAGAAACCAGATGGCAGTCATAAGAGTCGAGGGGCATGAAAGGGAAGCAGTGGCTGGGAAGGGAGTGAGACAGGGTTGTAGCCTATCCTTGATGTTATTCAGTCTGTATATTGAGCAAGCAGTAAAGGAAACAAAAGAAAAATTCAGATTAGGAATTAAAATCCTTGGAGAAGAAATAAAAACCTTGAGGTTTGCTGATGATATTGTGGTTCTGTCAGAGACAGCAAATGACCTGGATGATCAGCTGAACGGAATGGACAATGTCTTGAAAGGAGGAAATAAGATGAACACCAACAAAAGCATAAGGAGAATAATGGAATGTAGTCGAATTAAATCAGGTGATGCTGAGGGAATTAGATTAGAAAATGAGACACTTAAAGTAGTAAATGAGTTTTGCTATTTGGGAGCAACATAACTGATGATGGTCAAAGTAGAGAGGATATAAAATGTAGACTGGCAATGGCAATGAAAGTGTTTCTGAAGAAGAGAAATTTGTTAACATTTAGTATAGATTTAAGTGTCAGGAAGTTGTTTCTGAAAGTATTTGTATGGAGTTCAGCCATGTATAGAAGTGAAATGTGGACAACAAATAATTTAGACAGGAAGAGAATAGAAGCTTTCAGAATGTGGTGCTACAGGAGAATGCTGAAGATTAGATGGGTAGATCACATTGAATGGAATTGGGGAGAAGAGAAATTTGTGGCACAACTTGATTAGAAGAGAGATCGGTTGGTAGGACATATTCTGAGGCATCAAGGGATCACTAATTTAGTATTGGAGGGCAGCATGGAGGGTAAAAATCTAAGAGGGAGACCAAGAGATGAATACCCTAAGCACATTCAGAAGGATGTAGGTTGCAGTATGCACTGGGAGATGAAGAAGCTTGCACAGGATAGAGTAGCATGGAGAGCTCCATCAAACCAGTCTCTGTACTGAAGACCGCAACAACACAACACTATAGATGTAGCAGAGACATTTGATAGAGTCTATCATAGGCTCTTTTTAATTACATTATGAACTACTGGAGCAAAATGCAGAGTAGTAGGTGGGATACTGGCATATTTACAGGACAGAACCCAAAGGATAAAAGTAGGAGAGATGTTTCAGAGAAAGTAGAGCTTTAGTCAGGGGCGTCAAAGGAAAATGTGTATAAAATAACATAGGCACAGGTATCCGCTCTAATATCTGACTGGTTGCAGATGATCTAGTAGTATATTGTAGAATTCGGCAATTACAGAACTGTGGGGCTCTCCTGGATGACCTTGCAAAATTAAAAAAGATGGTAAAATGGAATGAGTATTAATGAAACCAAGAATTAGTTATTTAGTTTCTGCTCCAGAAAATCTGTGACAACATTTTAATATAAGTTAGCAGGGGAGGGAGACTCTGTATCAACTACTTTTAAGTATCTTAAGAGTGATCTCAGAGTGCACCGAGATCCTCGTATGAGAGGGATACTTTGCCAAGGCAGGCAGTGTCCTCTTCCAAGTGGTGAAAATCTTGAGGGGGTGCTCCAGGGAGGTGAAGCAGGAGGCATACTGTGCCTGGGTACGGCCTCATCAGGAGTATCGCAGTTCTGGATGAGGCATATACTTATCATGCCTGATTTTAATCCTGGAAAGCATATAGAAAAGGGTAGGAAGATTTGTCCAGGGAAATTTCAAAATATGCAGCAATGTCACTGCCATGTTAAAGGAGATGATAGGGAACCCATTGGAAAGCTGGGAAAAGGTCACAGATTAGGTAGCAAGTGTTAAGCTGTTGCAAGTTGTTATGTGTGGACTGGTATTAAAAATGATTTGAATGTGGAAGAATGTTAGAGAAGCCAAAGTTTTATACCATTTCTGTAAAATAAATGTGCTGTTCTTTATTGTATCTGTGGGTTGATTTTATTTCATATGTGATGGGGAAAGTGGAATATTTTACTGATAGAAAGCTGTTGAATCCCATACTTGAGACACTACAGAGTTTCAGGTAAAGTTTGGAACTGAGTATGTTGAGGAACTAAATGAAATGCGGTGATTGTGTATAGAAATATATATGTAAACCAAGAATACACATGGGGTAGTGATAAAATTCTATTTTATCACATTTTAACAAAATAAAGCTGAAACTACTAAACTTGTTGATGATGTTAGTTCTCTAAATATTCAAACTTCAGTTTAACACATTTATACCAATTATGGATGGCTTCGCAGAGCCCTTTGTCATAGACGTTTGCAGTTTGACTGTTCAGGAAATGTTCCACCTTGAAAATCATTTCATCGTCATTATGCAATGGCCATCCCATGCAGTGGCTTCTTCATCCAAGGAAAAAGGAAGAAGTTTCTGGGTGCATGCCATGAGCATACAAGGGTGAGGCAAAATTTGGTAACCTGAAGAATAAACACTTGTGACTGTGTCCTGTGCAGAATAAGTTGACATGTTGTCATGGAGCAAACCCATCCCTTCGATAGCTTCCCACAATGCTTTCCCTTGACAGGCTCATGGAACCTAATTAGGAAATTTCCCCAGTATGCCCCTGTTACAGCTGCCACTTATGAGCATCAGACTATGACAGTCCCAAAAAAACAGTTAATGTAACCTTGACCAATAGTGGTTAGCTTTTTTTGCCATTTTTGGCAATGGTGAACCACATCTTTTCAGTGCTTGGTTTGCTCCTTTGTCTCAGATTAAAGTGTTACACTCAGCAGTCATACATGGTGACTAAGGGAATGGGTGTGAGCAGCTGCAGAACCTAGAAGAAACTGAGCTTTGCAATGTTCAGAATGTTGTGCAAGATATGGAAAACTGATCTATGACCAATTTTCACTTTTTCCAATATCACCTTGATGATTACGCCCCGGTGTTTGAGCACCAGGACCACCACTTCTCTTGCAATTTCCAGTTTTCACAGGGAAGTGGTCTGTCACTTTATTTTCATCATTCAGACTTGTGTGACCACATTGGAAGCATCTGCACCACCTAACTATTATATGTCATATGATGGTGTATTGTTGTACACCCCCATCAGCTCAGCATCAATCATTACTTTGTTATTCCTACTCAAATGTAAAAAACGAATTACTGCACAACACTCCACTTTATCAGTGGGCTGTGCCATTTTGTTTTGGCTTTTGTAGTGACATACTGTGGTACTGTGGCATGAGGATTTCAGTGTGTACCAGGACTACAAGCAAGTACCTGTAAACAACATAAAATTAATCATGTAACTTTATCTTTTTGAGGGGATTCATAAAACATTAAGAGTACTTATCATGTGTTGCTGAAGAAGTATTAAAGCTTCATTGTAATGCAATATAGTAGTAGTAGTAGTAGTAGTAGTAGTAGTAGTAGTAGTAGTAGTAGTAGTTCTTCCATATGGCATTTCCACAAGAGAGGAAAGCACTCTCATTATTTATGATTTATAGGTTTTGTGTTTCCAATTTTTGATTTATAACTGGGTAATAGAAATTTACAATATCTCTTACAGAGAGTGGAGACAAATGCACAGTTACAGCAATAAGGCAAAGACTTTCAGTTCATCTTCCTATAATGGATCCAGCTTTCCTGTATGGTGCAAAAAAAGGTACGTTAAATAATTACAAATATTTTATGTTGTAAAACATTTCTCCAGATGACAAGAGAAAATTTCATTGTTGATTTGAGTTAAGAGTGTGAAACAAGCATAGAGGTTGTGTATCACTGTCTTAAATTGCTGCCCTCATTCGGTATACCACTAACAGCAACCATTCCACCATCACCAACAGTAACTGTTCATTCTACTGAATTCAAATTTTTGAGACATTTCTTCATGTGAAAATATTTTATTAATTTCTCCATCATGTTGTAGGGAATAAAGAGGTCACCAACTGTACCTAAATGCAATGTGTATGATAATTTTTCACGCTTCAGATGCATTGTCATTACATTTTAATATTGCAATACTGAGAGCATATTCTCATCATGGGTTGCTGTTGTATAATGTGTTGATTAATTCTGATTATTATTACGACCATTGTTGTTAAAATGTTGTAATAATGAAGAGCTTTAATACATGATAACCCGTACTTCACAACCTCAGTGGATGGAATGTCATTGCTGATGAAAATTTTATGCAGCCTCACTTTATACTATTAAATTTATCAAACTTGCTGAATTATCTGAAGTTCTGATCATACAATGTGAGCTTTCACAGCTTGTACTTACTTCACTTAAAACTTCCAGTGTACTAGGCAAAACTTCCAGTCTACTAGGCTGTTGTTGATCTATAAAAGTTTCTCCTAATGTTTTCTCTCTGACTGCAGGAGACATCTTCAGAGGTAAAATGTCGAACTGCAACCACAACTCATCGGAGCGACGATTATATAGGTGGTATAGAGGGCACCACAGTGTTCATCAAGTGATGTCAGCCATGATATTATCACTGGTATTGCCAACATTCTTGATTGGAAGTAATCAATCATCATTCATATGTTGCAGTGTTGACATCTGAATTTTGTCTAATTTAACACCTTCCTCTTTTCTGTTAAAATTGTTAAGGAGTTTATAGATCTCGATAGTCTCTCTGTACGTACGTGCATGATAATGTGATGTTTTCGATATGACACTCATCTCAGTGACTTTTGTTTCATGATCACCTGCTTGATAAAGATGTTCTGTTACTGCAGATTTATCCATATGTCCTAGGTGGCAATTCTTCTTGTGTTCAATGAGATGGGTGTTAACACTTCTTTTTGTGGTACCAATGTAAACCAGTCCACAGCTACAAGGAATTTTATATGCCTACGGTGTAGCCAAAGGATGCTGTGTATCTTTTTCCGATCTTAAACATTCTTTTATATTCCTGATGGGTCTGAAGGTAGATTCTACACTATACTTGGCCAACACTTTCTCAATGTAATGTGTAATGGTGCTGATGAATGGAAGGAAAACTTCCCCTGTGGGCAGCCATCATTCGTAATTCTTTCCCTATGGTGAAGTGCTGTATCTCCTTGTTAGAATCACAATTCTTCTTAAATATCAACCATAGACATTCAAGCTCATCTTCTAAGTCAGTTCACAAAATTTGTGTGCCCTGTCTACCAATGTTTTAATTTCCCCTCTTTTTCTGTCTAGGGTGGTGGTTCAAATCTTTGTGCAGGTAAGTCAGTATGCGTGGATTTTCTGTGTACTCTATGGCACAACATCCCATCGCCTCGCTTGATAACAGACACATCCAAGAAATTCAGCTGGCCATTATTCTCCATCTCTATAGTAAATTGTTTTTTCGGGTTGATACTGTTGAGATGTACCAGGAATTGACATAGCAGTACCACCTGACAGGCAACAGCTGGAGTAAGAGGACTGCCCATAGCCACACCATCAATCAGTTCATAAAAATCATGATTGTACTGGAAATAGATCGTAGCGAGGCAGTGTCTGAATAATGCTAGAAAAATATCAGCTATACATGAGATAGCTTCATTCACTGGAATCGTGGTAAATAGTGACACAACATCAAATCTAACAAGGATATCACCTTGACCCATGTGCATTTCTTTTTAATAATAGTATCAGTTCGATTAACGTAAGGTTGCAGCAGTGAGGCAAGGTGTCTAGCTAATTCGTGGGTGGGAAACCCTATAGCACTCTGAAGTTCTGTTTCTTCTGATTTCATTTCTCACATACTGTGAGAGTAGCACAAGTATTTTTGTGCTGATTTTAATCTATGGTTTTTAGTATAAATTGTCTTCTCATGTAATAACAATGTGTCTAGTAGGTATTACCATCCAGATAATGTTGGAAAAAAAAATACATTTTAATAAGAATCATTGTATCCCCAGATAGGTCTTAAGTTGTGTCTGTTGAATTTTTGCCTTTAGATAGAATATTCCATCATTTTTCAGATGTACATTCAGGATATTTTCAATTTATGTTCCAATATTGTGACTGACAATCTTTCAGTTGAGTTGTATGCTAGTTTTTAAATGACTTTACTCAATATGAAGTAAATGTGTATGTTCAGAGATAACAGAGTTGATAGATAGCAAGAGTGTCAGTCAATGTTACCAACATTGTTACCCCTGATGCATGCACATTTACTCCACAGTGTGTAAAGTGATTTGAAAACTTGCAGGTGACTCACTTTGAGAATGGCCGAAAGGTTGTCTGCTGAAATATCAGAACATTTATGAAATATCCTGGATGCATGCCCAAAAAATGATGGAATATAGGTCTTAAGCTTTTTAACATGTTTTGAGTTGTAGTTACATTGTGATGCTATAAAGGAAATGCAGGGGAAAATTAATTTTCTTGAACATGTTAATATTTCACTTTTACCACAGAACAAAGCAATCAAAAACCTATCACTGTAAATTTTGATGAACTGTATCGGCGTTAATGAGTATGATCTTGTAGTGATTTTGTTGAAGATTCCTAATAAATAGTGGATGCAGTATGTGGTAGTTTGTTGGTAACGATATGAAGTGACAAGTGTGATGTGTTTTGTCCAAGATGGAGTATTTTTTTAAATACAGTTCATAGTCATTTTCATTTGAAGGGTTCAACAAGTATGCAGATCAAAACCAAACTACAAAACAATCTCACAAGGGATGAGAAGATAAAGCATGCTCTAGTGGCCAGTTGAGACCACCACAAATATTCATACTAGGGTAATGACTTGGGTGGAAGAAATTTTTGTCAAATACTTGCAGAGTCTAATAAATTACACTTTTCTGAAGGAATGGCAAAATTGATAGTCTGCTGGATCATGTATGTAACTGTAGAAGAACATTATTATTAGAATTTTTTTTCCAAATAACTACCAAATAAAATCCCCCCCCCCCCCCCCCCCCCCCCCAGGTCTTTTCTAACTACCCTTAGTTACACTTTCATTCAGTAGCTACATGCTACAAAGTCCATGGCACTGAGGGAAGTGCCTTAATGGTTAAGAACAACATCAAAGAAACTGAGGAGGGGGGGGGGGGGGGGGTGTGATTGTCAGATCCCTGTTCAGCCATCAAAATTAATATTTTTTGAGATTTACCTAAATGATTCCTAGGCTGAGACCTTTACGTTTCACAGCTGAACTAGTTTTTTGTATCTAATTATCTAGGTGATGATGAAATGGTAAATTCCTGACATTCCTGCAAGAAATTCATTTTTAAAAATTATGATTCCCCTATCATAAGGGACTATACATAAATGGGGCAAAAGTTAAAGGTGAGGTAGCTATTTTTATTAATGAACAATATCAGTTCTTGTCTTTCTCACCTCAATACTGTGTTAACAGTTTGGTAACCAAATGCTTACACACACACACACACACACACACACACACACACACCAGCTGTCAGTGAAAACACAAATTAAAAGAAAATGGGAAATACCTTTGTGTGCTGTTCAGGGATGCTGAATTCCAGTACTTCCTGACAAAGTACAAAAGCAGCAGAAAAAGTACAGGGACTCCCTGAAGACTGTAAAAGCACATTATTATGCTGAACAGATAAACAAATCTACTAATGAAACTTCCTGGCAGATTAAAACTGTGTGCCCGACTGAGACTCGAACTCGGGACCTTTGCCTTTCGCGGGCAAGTGCTCTACCATCTGAGCTACCGAAGCACAACTCACGCCCGGTACTCACAGCTTTACTTCTGCCAGTATCTCAGCAGAGTGAAAATCTCATTCTGGAAACATCCCCCAGGCTGTGGCTAAGGCATGTCTCCGCAAATCCTTTCTTTCAGGAGTGCTAGTTCTGCAAGGTTCGCAGGAGAGCTTCTGTAAAGTTTGGAAGGTAGGAGACGAGGTACTGGTAGAAGTAAAGCTGTGAGTACCGGGCGTGAGTCGTGCTTCAGTAGCTCAGATGGTAGAGCACTTGCCCGCGAAAGGCAAAGGTCCCGAGTTCGAGTCTCGGTCGGGCACACAGTTTTAATCTGCCAGGAAGTTTCATATCAGCGCACACTCCGCTGCAGAGTGAAAATCTCATTCTGAAATCTACTAATGTTATTAGAAGACCCTGGAATATAGTAAGCAATGATGGTGAAAAGAGAGAAAGTATCGAAGTCACAGTAATACAGCACTAGGAGAAAATGGAATGTTGGTTAGTGAGCCAAAGTCAGTATGTGAGATCTTCGCAGGACATTTCAATCAGTCACACAGATAAGAAATTCATGAAACAGCACTAGAAATAAACTCAGTTATAGTGAGTGTCTCATTTTCTCAAAGGAGTGTAACAGAGTGCAAGGTAATGAGAATCATCTAAAAACTCTAAATGGAACATCTTGTGGCTGGAATAACGTATCATCTGCATTATTTCAAGAAAATAGAAATGGATTAATAAAATCACTAACACATTTAATAAACAGTTGAAATTGCCATGGGGTTTTTCCAAGCCTGTTAAAAATCACTCAGATATGATCAGTGTATAAAAGAGAACAATTACTGACATAGATTATTTATAGGCCAATTTAATTGACTTCAGTGTGTGGCAAGTTTCTTGGAAGAATAATTGTAGACCAATTGGAATCTTTCTTCTGCAAATACAACCTACTAAACAACTCGCAGCAAAGGTCTGAAAAGGGTGATGCACAGTACCAGCAGTAGCAACTTTTCTTCTGTGAACTGCCAAGCAAATTGTATGAAGAAAACAAATTCATTTGGTCTTTTCTGGACTTGTCTAAGATATTTTAGTCTGTGAATCATTCAGTAGTTTTATCCAAACTTGAAAATTCAGATAGGAGTGACACAGAATTTGGTAAGGTTTTACCTCCAAGATAAGACAACGTGCCAGAATAAGTCAGAAGAGTGATAGTAAGATACTAATAGTAAAATGAACATACAAGACTCTCAAGTATGGAGTCCCACAGGATAGTATTCTTTGGGCCATTAGTAATTTAAGACAACCACATTACTCAAAGCTAGTGAACTATGCTGACATACAGCATTTATTAGCTGGGGCTGTACTGAAAGACAGAATTGCAAAACAATGAAGTGAATTTTGGCCTTATCATGAATAAACTTGTATTGAATATGGACAAGGCAGGTGTTCTGGATCCATTGCTTTTCTTTATGTGTATTGATGATCTGCCACTTCACATAACAGATGATGTAAAAATTGTTCTGTTTACAGAAGACACGTTGTGAAAGATATGGAACATAATATAAATGATGTAGCTAATAGCGTATTCAGTAACATCAATGTGTGACTTTCAGAGAACAGATTAATGGTTAATTGTAACAAAACTCTGTGAATACATTTTCTGACACAAAGGCCTTGTAGAAGCAAAATTCTGTTGTCCAAAGATAGTCAAATAGTCAGTGAAGTCAACAATTTTAAATTTTTAGGGCTGAGGATAGATGGGAGGCTTTCTAGGTCATATAGATTTCAAGCTTTTGTGAAGAAAGTAAATGCTACTGTCTTCACTATAAGAATGAGCTCCACTGTCTTTGACACTAGAATACAAATGCTTTTGTTTACTTTGCTTACTTTGTCTATTATCTCGCATAGTATTATACTCTGGAGCAGCTCTGTACTCTTTATCAAGAATATTCTTAGCCCAGAAATGAGCAGTCAGGCTATTATGCAGTGTCAATTCGTGAACTTCATTTAGGCCATTATTCAGATGTTTCAGAATTCTAACTCTGCTGTCCCTGTACGTATATTCCAACCTGGGATATATTGTTACAGAAACTGCAACATTCGTTCAGTGAACAATAGACGGAAAAATTGTATACATTTCGATAACAGTACCTTACACTTTGTACTGAAAGCTGTGTACTATTCAGCAGGTTTCATTTTCAGTAGAATTCTATGTTGTTGTTGTTGTGGTCTTCAGTCTTGAGACTGGTTCGATGCAGCTCTCCATGCTACTCTATCCTGTGCAAGCTTCTACATCTCCCAGTACCTACTGCAACCTACATCCTTCTGAATCTGCTTTGTGTATTCATCTCTTGGTCTCCCTCTACGATTTTTACCCTCCACGCTGCCCTCCAATACTAAATTGGTGATCCCTTGATGCCTCAGAACATGTCCTACCAACTGATCCCTCTTCTTGTCAAGTTGTGCCACAAACTTCTCTTCTCCCCAATCCTATTCAATACTTCCTCATTAGTTATGTGATCTACCCATCTAATCTTCAGCATTCTTCTGTAGCACCACATTTTGAAAGCTTCTACTCTCTTCTTGTCCAAACTATTTATCGTCCATGTTTCACTTCCATACATGGCTACACTCCATACATATACTTTCAGGAACAACTTCCTGACACTTAAATCTACACTCGATGTTAACAAATTTCTCTTCTTCAGAAATGCTTTCCTTCCCATTGCCAGTATACATATTATATCCTCTCTACCTCGACCATCATCAGTTATTTTGCTCCCCAAATAGCAAAACTCCTTTACTACTTTAAGTGTCTCATTTCCTAATCTAATTCCCTCAGCAGCACCTGACTTAATTAGACTACATTCCATTATCCTCGTTTTGCTTTTGTTGATGTTCATCTTATATCCTCCTTTCAAGACACTATCCATTCCATTCAACTGCTCTTCCAAGTCCTTTGCTGTCTCTGACAGAATTAAGATGTCATCAACGAACCTCAAAGTTTTTATTTCTTCTCCATGGATTTTAATACCTACTCCGAATTTTTCTTTTGTTTCATTTACTGCTTGCTCTATATACAGATTGAATAACATCAGGGGGAGGCTACAATCCTGTCTTACTCCCTTCCCAACAACTGCTTCCCTTTCATGTCCCTCGACTCTTATGACTGCCATCTGGTTTCTGTACAAATTGTAAATAGCTTTTCGCTCCCTGTATTTTACCCCTGCCACCTTTAGAATTTGAAAGAGAGTATTCCAGTCAACATTGTCAAAAGCTTTCTCTAAGTCTACGAATGCTAGAAACGTGGGTTTGCCTTTCCTTAATCTTTCTTCTAAGATAAGTCGTAAGGTCAGTATTGCCTCATGTGTTCCCACATTTCTACGGAATCCAAACTGATCTTCCCCAAGGTCGGCTTCTACTAGTTTTTCCATTCGTCTGTAAAGAATTCACGTTAGTATTTTGCAGCTGTGGCTTATTAAACTGATTGTTCGGTAATTTTCACATCTGTGAGCACCTGCTTTCTTTGGGATTGGAATTATTATATTCTTCTTGAAGTCTGCAGGTATTTCGCCTGTTTCATACATCTTGTTCACCTGATGGTAGAGTTTTGTCAGAACTTGCTCTCCCGAGGCCGTCAGTAGTTCCAATGGAATGTTGTCTACTCCGGGGGCCTTGTTTCGACTCAGGTCTTTCAGTGCTCTGTCAAACTCTTCACGCAGTATCGTATCTCCCATTTCATCTTCATCCACATCCTCTTCCATTTCCATCATATTGTCCTCAAGTACATCGCCCTTGTATTGACCCTCTATATACTCCTTCCACTTTTCTGCTTTCCCTTCTTTGCTTAGAACTGGGTTTCCATCAGAGCTCTTGATATTCATGCAAGTGGTTCTCTTTTCTCCAAAGGTCTCTTTAATTTTCCTGTAGGCAGTACCTATCTTACCCCTAGTGAGATAAGCTTCTACATCCTTACATTTGTCCTCTAGCCATCCCTGCTTAGCCATTTTGCACTTCCTGTCGATCTCATTTTTCAGACGTTTGTATTCCTTTTTGCCTGCTTCATTTACTGCATTTTTATATTTTCTCCTTTCATCAATTAAATTCAATATTTCTTCTGTTACCCAAGGATTTCTACTAGCCCTCGTCTTTTTACCGACTTGATTATCTGCTGCTTTCACTATTTCATCCCTCAAAGCTACCCATTCTTCTTCTACTGTATTTGTTTCCCCCATTCCTGTCAATTGTTCCCTTACGCTCTCCCTGAAACTCTGTACAACCTCTGGTTCTTTCAGTTTATCCAGGTCATATCTCCTTAAGTTCCCTCCTTTTTGCAGTTTCTTCAGTTTTAATCTACAGGTTATAACCAATAGATTGTGGTCAGAGTCCACATCTGCCCCTGGAAATGTCTTAAAATTTAAAACCTAGTTCCTAAATCTCTGTCTTACCATTATATAAGCTATCTGATACCTTTTAGTATCTCCAGGGTTCTTCCATGTATACAACCTTCTTTCATGATTCTTAAACCAAGTATTAGCTATGATTAAGCTGTGCTCTGTGCAAAATTCTACTAGGCGGGTTCCTCTTTCATTTCTTAGCCGCAATCCATATTCACCTACTTTTCCTTCTCTCCCTTTTCCTACTGCCGAATTACAGTCACCCATGAGTATTAAAGTTTCATCACTCTTTACTATCTGAATAATTTCTTTTATTTCATCATACATTTCTTCAATTTCTTCGTCATCTGCAGAGCTAGTTGCCATATAAACTTGTGCTACTGTAGTAGGTGTGGGCTTTGTATCTATCTTGGCCACAATAATGCATTCACTATGCTGTTTGTAGTAGCTTACCCGCATTCCTATTTTCCTATTCATTATTAAACCTACTCCTGCATTACCTCTATTTGATTTTGTGTTTATAACCCTGTAGTCACCTGACCAGAAGTCTTGTTCCTCCTGCCACCAAACTAGTAGACTGGGGGGGGGGGGGGGGGGGCAAAAAAAACTGATTGATAAATCACAAGTATTCAAATCCAAGTTAAAAGATTTCTTTGTGGCACAGTCCTATTTTGTGCAAGAGTTCCTTGCATTAGTTGACAAAGTTTCTCTACAATTGGTCACTTGTTCACATACTCTCCATTTTTTCATATTTTATTAATTCTTTAATTATGTTTTATAAGTTATATAATCAGCATTCTGTAAATTATACAGGATGTCCCAGGAGGAATTGTCAGTATTCAGGGATGTTACAGGAAGTATCATTCAAAGCAGAAAAGTCAGGTAAACATGGACTCTAAAATAAATACACTTAAAAGGTCCATGTGCTTCATCTTCAGTACTGTAAATACAATGTCTTCTACTGCAAGCTCTTTGCTTTCCATGTTTTGAGTATGGGCTCTATGGACCAATACAACAAAAAGAGTCCAATAAGCATGGGCTCTAAAGTACGAGGGTACTCCCAAAACTAAGGTCTCCTATTTTTTTTATAAGTACAGGACTCTGTTTTTGTGGCAGTTGGTCACATTGTTATGAAGAGTGCTTCACACACTGTGTGTAAACATGCGCGCACCTTGCTGAGGTGCTCAGTCTTGGCTTGGCAGCCATTGAGAATGGAGCTCCCGTTGGATGTTACCGCCAAATGCGAATTGTGCACAGTTATTCAATTTTTGAATGCAGAGGTCACTGCGCTAATTGAAATCCATCGCTGATTGACAGAAGTGTATGGTGAGTCATGCATGGACATCAAAAATGTTCGTAAGTGGTGTAGAGAGTTTGCAGCTGGTCGGACTGAAATTCACGACTAACCAAGGAGCGGGAGACCGTCAATTTCTGAGGAGACAGTGTTGAAGGTTGAGCAAAGCATGCGTGAAGATCGGCAGATCACCCAGGATAATCTCTTCACGTTGGTTCCTAAAGGTTCTCGAAGCACCGCTCACAGAATTTTAATGGAAACATTGAACTACCGGAAGGTGTGCGCAAAATGGGTGCCACGCATGCTGACTGAGGACCACATGCGGCAACAAGTTGATGCTTCCCGCGCATTTTTTCACCGCCTTACAGCCAAACAGGACAACTTTCTGGACTCAATTGTCACGAGTGACAAAGGTTGGGCATACCATTTTACACCTGAGACCAAGGAACAATTACGCCTGTTCATAACTTTCTGAACAGTATGGCGGCAAGCTGGTGTGACATGGGCATACAAAAACTGCCACAGCGTCTACAGAAATGCTTCGACAGAAATGGTGATTATGTCATAAATAGCTAAATGTTCAAGCTGTAAACTGATGTAAACTATTGTAGAAATAAACAGGTCTATGTACTTATAAAAAAATAGGATACCTTACTTTTGGGATTACCGTCATACATACCTCAAGAGCTGTGAGCACTTGCTAATCTCTGCGACTGTGAAACACATCTCGTACTGGTCAAGTGCTCATGGGTGTTAAGGTATACAGTTTAGAGCCTATGTTTACTAGACTTTTTTGATTTAAATTATCATTCCTGTCATCCCTGAATACTGATCATTCCTGCTGGGACATCATGTATGCTAACTCGTTCCATGGCCAAATAACTTTGGCTCCCATGGTCCCCTGTAATATGATAAATAAACAAATGAAGTTCTTGTTAAATTATAACCAGTCTAATGTGGACACAAATATTGAATCACTGTCTACAGCTGAAAAATATTATATACATGAATTTTTAGACATTGTAATGGATGAAAAGTCTTATGTGGAAAGGGCATGTCAGATGCACCTGTAAAAATATTACCTGCAAAATTTCCTTACTGAAACGCCTCACAAATGTAACTACTTCTGTCCTAAAGCAAATACACTAAGTATTAATCCACTTGCTTTTGCAATATACTGTAGGATTTAAATTTGGGGGTGTGACACCCATAATCTATATGGGTACAATATTCAGACTTCAGAAGAAGCCAGTTAGAAGAAATGCTAGTATAAACAAATACCAGTTGTGTAGCAAGTACTTCATGAAGTATAATTTGCTGACTGTGTTCGCAGGATGCCTTTAAGACAATTATATTTCTAAAAGAAAATTAATAAATTAGGGTAATGACTAGAGACAGACATAAATCATTACAATACACAAACAAAATGTGATTATCATAGGATTCTGAGTAACAAAAGAGCTACAGGTCATAGCCCACTTGCTGCTGGAAGACAAATCTATAGCAGTAACAATTTCACAGAAATCTTCTTACGGGCAAGCTGAAATAGTAGTTAATTAATAGATTTTTATATCCACTCAAGGTTTCTGAATGCTGTTATCAACAGTATTGTTTTTGTATACATACATACACATACGTATATATGTATGTACTCCTCAAGACACCGCATGATGTGCGGCAGAGGATATCTTGTTCCACTATTAATCATTTCATTTCCTGTTCCACTTGCAAATAGAGTGAGGGAAAAATGACAGTCTGTATGCCTCCATAGGAACCCTAATTTTTCTTGCCTTCATGGTTCTTAGACAAAATGTATGTTGGCACAGGAGAACAATTCTTCAGTCAGCTTCAAATGACAATTCTCCAAATTTTCTCTAAGTGTTGTGCAAAGAGAATGTTGACTTTCCTCCAGAATTCATGAAGTTTCTCTGTAATACTCATATGTTCTTTGAACCTACTGACAACAAATGTAACAGCACACCTCTGATTGCTTTGATGTCAATGATGACATCTTCATGTACACCAGGATGTCCTCAGCAAACAATCACAGATTACTGCCCACACCTGTGTGTCAGATTAAAAAGAGGCTGCAAACCATTCACATATATGGGAACCTAATTTGTGCACTCAGAGCTTTGTTAACAGTTTGCAGTGGAGCAACATATTAAATGCTTTCCAGAAATCTAGGAACATGGAATCTGCATTTTGACCTTCATCCATTGTTCACAGGAGAAAAGGACAAGCTGAGCTTCACAGAAGTGATACTCCCTAAATCCATGCTGATTTGTGGACAAAAGCTTTTTTGTCTCAAGGAAATTTATTATATTTGAAATCAAAATATTTTGAAGAATACGGCAGCAAACTGACGTTAGGGATATTTGTCTGTAATATTACAGATCCATTCTTTTTCCATTTTTATATACAGGAGACACTTGCAACTTTCCTCCAGTTGCTTCGGACTTTGCACTGGGTAAGAGATCTGCAATAAATGCAAGCTAAGTATGAGGCCAGAGCCGAGGAACACACTGTGCAAAACTGAATTTATATTCCATCTGGAGCTGGTGACTTGTTTGCTTTCAATTCTTTCATTTGCTTCTCTGCATCAGGGATGCCTATTACTATGTCTTCCATACATGGGTCTGTGCAACGATCAAATGATGGTGTGTTTGTATGATCCTCCAATGTGGATGATTTCTGATAAACAAAATTTAAAATTTCAGCTTTCCTTTTGCTATCTTCTACTGTCACACCAGACTGGTCATTGAGAGACTGGATAGAAGCCTTTGACCTGCTTAGCAATTTTAAGTAGGACCAGAATTTTCTCAGCAAGGTGTTTTGGTAAGGCATGACAGTGAAAGTAGTTGTATGCTTCACATGACATTCTTTTCACAGGCACACAGATTTCTAATAACTTTAACCTTTCGTCATTTGCACATTCTTGTTTGAACCGAGAGAGCAACAGTTTCCACTTTCCCAGCATTTTATGATCACGGTGGGTCTTTTTTGTTCTTAATCCACTTACTCGGCACACGATTCTCCATAATGCAGTTCACAAACTGTAATTCTTCTGTGTCCATCGTATCAGAACAAAATGATGTTCATTTATTGTGTAAGTGGCTTGCTAACAACTCCTCATTTGTTCTTTCTAGCAAAAATTCTCTTCTAGTCTTCTTGATGGATTTATTCACTTTAGTAAACATCATTCCTATGATACCATGATCACTAATCTCTGTCTCTATGTTAACACTATTGATAAAGTCAGGCCTATATGTAGCTACAGAATGTAAAATATTTCAATTGCGTGTGGGCTACTGAACTAGTTGCTCAAGACAGTATTTTGGAAAACGTGTTCAAAACTACTTCACAAGACTGTCTGTGTGTACCACCTGCAATGAACCCATAGACGTCCCATTCTGTTATCAGCAAGTTAAAGTTGTCTCCAAAGAAATTTGCATGATCTGGGTATTTTTCCGCTACTGAGCATAGACTTTTTTTGAGTGAGTCCAAAGTAAAAACAGCTCTCAATTACCTTGAGTTAACCTTGGCCTGTTACTCTTGTCTGAATAACTTCACAATTACTCAGTGTCCACCTTCAAATAACCAATATTTTTGTCAACTGGAATGAACACACCCGCTTCTATGACTTCTAATCTGCCTTTTTGGTAAATGTTCCCTGTCTTGCTAAATATTTCAGATCTTTCCACTTTTAAGTTTCAATCAGGTCTCAGTTCTGAGAATAGTTTGAGTGCAACAACTTTTTTAGAAGGTAGTAAATTCAGGAATTCTGTTAAAAGTTCTTTGACATTTTACTATTGAAATTTTGACAGTCAGAGTGTCTTTACTTAATACACAGTCCGATTTCGCTCTCTTTGTATCCACTGGCAAGTGTTCATCAGAAGACCTCAGACTACCACCTAACCTAAAAACCCAAGTGTGCACTCCACAAGTACTCTGATACTATAGTAGCAGTTTCCTTTGTGTATTGCACCCCTGACCTATCAAGGGGAGTCCTACAATAAATTCTCATTCGCATAACATAGGGTCATTAATCTTAAGCCAAGGCCATTATAGAATCAATATAGCCTATGGTTAAGACCATCCACTTCACTCCAAATCAAAGGATGCTAACCAACTCTGGGTATGATGCTGCATACTGTGAGCTCTGTCTGCAACCAGCGAGTGAGACCAGCAGCCTTCACCACTGCCGCCAATCACCCATAAGAACTGAGGCTGGCCTCAGAACCTGACGGTGTGTGGAGAAGGGTACCCCGAGTACCTCTATCGGTTCTCCCTTCTATTCCAGTCTCGTATTGTTTGTGGAAAGGAGGATTGTCGGTATGCTTTTGTGTGGGCTCTAATCTCTCTGATTTTTTCCTCATGGTCTCTTCGCGAGATATACGTAGGAGGGAGCAATATACTGCTTGACTCTTCGGTGAAGGTATGTTCTCGAAACTTTAACAAAAGCCCGTACTGAGCTACTGAGCATCTCTCCTGCAGAGTCTTCCACTGGAGTTTATCTATCATCTCCGTAACGCTTTCGCGATTACTAAATGATCCTGTAATGAAGTGCGGTGCTCTCCGTTGGATCTTCTCTATCTCTTCTATCAACCCTATCTGGTACGGATCCCACACTGCTGAGCAGTATTCAAGCAGTGGGCGAACAAGCGCACTGTAACCTACTTCCTTTGTTTTCAGATTGCATTTCGTTAGGATTCTTCCAATGAATCTCAGTCTGGCATCTGCTTTACCTGATAAGAGTGTCCTCCTGAGTGCTCCCCACCCAGAGATCAAAATGGGGGACTATTTTACCTCTGGAATATTTTATCCAAGAGGACACCATCATCATTTAACCATACAGTAAAGCTGCATGCCCTCAGGAATAATTACAGCTGTAGTTCCCCCTTGCTTTCAGCCATTCACAGTACCAGCACAGCAAGGTCGTTTTGGCTAGTGTTACAAGGCCAGATCACTCAATCATCCAGACTATTGCCCCTGCAACTACTGAAAAGGTTGCTGCCGCTCTTCAGGAACCACACATTTGTCTGGCATCTCAACAGATTCCCCTCCGTTGTGGTTGCACCTACAGTATTACTATCTGTATCAGTGACTCGCACAAGCCTCCTCACCAACGACAAGGTCCATGGTTCATGGTATGTAAATTCCGCTTGCTTCACTGAGGTTTTTTTGCGGATGATACTGTGGTATATCGAGAGGTTGTAACAATGGAAAATTATACTGAAATGCAGGAGGATCTGCAACGAATTGACGCATGGTGCAGGGAATGGCAATTGAATCTCAATGTAGACAAGTGTAATGTGCTGCAAATACATAGCAGGAAAGATCCCTTATCATTTAGCTACAATATAGCAGGTCAGCAACTGGAAGCAGTTAATTCCATAAATTATCTGCGACTATGCATTAGGAGTGATTTAAAATGGAATGATCATATAAAGTTGATCGTCGGTAAAGCAGATGCCAGACTGAGATTCATTGGAAGAATCCTAAGGAAATGCAATCCGAAAACAAAGGAAGTAGGTTACAGTACGCTTGTTCGCCCACTGCTTGAATACTGCTCAGCAGTGTGGGATCCGTACCAGATAGGGTTGATAGAAAAGATAGAGAAGATCCAACGGAGAGCACCGCACTTCATTACAGGATCATTTAGTAATCGCGAAAGCGTTATGGAGATGATAGATAAACTCCAGTGGAAGACTCTGCAGGAGAGACACTCAGTAGCTCGATACGGGCTTTTTGTTAAAGTTTCGAGAACATACCTTCACCCAAGGGTCAAGCAGTATATTGCTCCCTCCTACGTATATCTCTCGAAGAGACCATGAGGATAAAATCAGAGAGATTAGAGCCCACACAGAAGCATACCGACAATCCTCCTTTCCACGAACAATACGAGACTGGTTTAGAAGGGAGAACCGATAGAGGTACTCAGGGTACCCTCCGCCACACACCGTCAGGTGGCTTGCAGAGTATGGATGTAGATGTAGATCAACTTTATATGATCATTCCATTTTAAATCACTCCTAAAGCACACTCCAGGTACTTTATGGAATTAACTGCTTCCAGTTTCTGACCAGCTATTTTGTAGCTAAATGATAAGGGGTCTATCGTTCTATGTATTCGCAGCACATTACACTTGTCTACATTGAGATTCAATAGCCATTGCCTGCGCCATGCGTCAGTTCGCTGCAGATTCTCCTGCATTCCAGTACTATTTTTCATTTACACCACAGCATCATCTGCAAAAAGCCTCAGTGAACTTCCAATGTCATCCAAACGGTCATTTATGTATGTTGTGAATAGCCACAGTCCTATGACACTCCCCTGTGTCACACCTGAAATCACTCTTACTTCGGAAGACTTCTCTCCATGTCTTTGGAGCTGATGTGAGCCACAACTCACAGATGACTGCATCCTACACTCTTAATAGCTGCAGGGAGGGCCTCCTCCACATGAAGCCCCATGGCGGACAAACCGAGCACACCCTGGATTTCTTTCCAGCCTTGAATACCATTTTCTTAAGTGACTGTGTAACATGCCTAACATTGGAGCTGCCAATAACTAGCAAACTTGTGTCCTCATGTGCCTGCCTAAACCCTACTGAAAGTGTGGCCACCTGTCAACTCACAGGGTGAATGGATGAAGCCAGACAACCAACCTCCACATTCACACTCTATCTCAAGCTACATGAATGAGGACGGAACCCCTACATCATATACGCTGCTAGGTACTTCAGCAGCAGGACCATTGATTGAAACAAGCCAACCTCAGGTTGTCCAGGTGATGTACCAGATTCTCCACTACTGCTACAACCTGAGCTGGCAGTTTGAAGATGGCTGACAACAGCCAAAAAGTCTTCATCTGTTTGCTATCTTCGGCTGGTTTCTCTTGTGTCCACATCCTGTATGCACACATCCTATTCATCCTAATACTACTAATGTGAGGAATTAATTATAAAAGCACACAGAGAAAGCTAAATATCAACTTGCTACTCCCCTGGTGTGTCATCAGTGAAGGCTGGCTCCTTACTGAGCTGCGTAGCTGGCTGTTCAAAAGAAATGACAACTGCGCTACTGACTACGAATTTACTCTTAAATGTTACTAAAAGGTGAGATGACACATTTTATGTATTGCAGGATATTAGTGGTGGTAAATATTTGTGTAATAATATCTAAAGTGCTACTCTTTGTATGTATTCAGAATTTTATGACATAATATTATTGTTGCAGATGTTATGAAATCCAAGCTCATAAAGTTATTATGAACAAATAAACATTGTTGTTGTCATTGTTGTTAAGCTGCACAGCTAACTGAAGCTCTTTGAACATCAAGCCAGTGACCAATAATTAATGGATCATGGCACCACACCAGTTATGCATCAGTGACTGTGTGTGGAGTGATGCTGTTGAATAAAGAATGAGTTGAGTGTCACAGTAAAGATTCAGGCATAAATTTACTGTTGTAAACGTCACCTTCAGGATAGTGACAGTAACATATTGTAAATTACTGAAGCGAGAAATGCAACATCATCCCAAGAATTCTTCGAATGAATTATTGAAGTGATTTCACAGATGTGCTGTAGATTTATTATTTGACATATTGCCACAAGGGTTCGCACATACACAGAAAATCCTAAATATATTTTTGACATATTACAAGTGCTTCATATGTGGTTTCATACTGATTCTGCAGATATCAAGTCAATAATCAAATTCTTTCCATGTTCAGTGCAGCATGTCCCTATCAATCTGTTCAAAAGCACTATTGATATGAGCACATAATTCTGTTTGGTCTGTTGGTAGAGGAGGCATAAACACTAAATCTTTTACATAACCCCAAACAAAAAATTGCGTGGGGTTGCGTTGGGAGTGTGTGGAGGCCATGAAATGAATTGATGATCATCAACCCCACCACAACTGATCCAGTGGTTTCTCAATTTCCTGTTTGAGACTTCACTAAAAACGTGTTGGAAATGAGGTGGAGCACCGGCCTGTTGTCAGATGAAGTCCACACTGTTGGTCTCCAATTGTGGCATGAGCCAATTTCCTAGCATGTGCAGATACATAGGTCCTATGGAGGTCTGTTTGCAGAAGAAAAAGAGACTGTAAACTTTAAATATTGAGACTCCACAGTAGACTAACTTTTGGTGAATGTAGAAAATGCTCCACAATAGAGTGGGGCTTCTCTTCCACCAGATTCGCGCATTGTGCCTGATCATTGTGCCAGTTTCAAAAAATGTTGCTTCATCACTGATTGTGAGTTTCTCGTGAAACCCTTCCTTTTCCATAAGCTGTTGTAACTGTGTCAAAAGTTCAAAAGTCTGACTTTGTCATCAATATTCAGGACTTGTAGTGGTTATAAGCAGTAAGGCTTCAGCTTCATTCGTTTCCTTAAGATCGTCCAAACGGTTGGTTGTGGAATGATTAGCTATGTGCTTACTCCGTTCATCAACTGCTGTGAGCTATGTGTGTTTCAAGCACAACATGTGTTTTCTCAAAGCCTATCACCATCATGCCTAACTGCTCACTGCTGCACTCTTGTAGCAGAAATCTGAAGTGCAGCCGCAACAATACAAAGCTTTTTGAATTTATTCCATATGAGAGTTGATTTTCATGACAATAGTCAGTAAACATAGCTACAGTGAAGAAATTGGTTTATTGTATTTAATAACCTTGTACTTTCAGAAGGAATTTATAAGGAATAGGAGGTGAACTATGGGTACTGTAATGAGAATGAAAGTATCCACAAAAATTCGAGAGTTATTAATCAGCACAAGGCTGAGCATTGACTCAAATTACTGCTAATAACAACAACCTGGATCTAGCTTTTTGCTGTTTCAGAACAGACATAGAAAGGAACAATTGTGACTCCAATTCCATCAGTAGCAATGCTTCTAACTGCCCATTCTCTATGTGGGAGTTAGATCTGGCACTGTCTGAGGCTTGTGATACGACACTGAATCATAACTGCTCAGTTCTTCATAGCTTGTTGAGGTTCCTCACAAAAAGAAAGGATCATATGGCATTGTCAGCTGGGAGATACCGAGCGATAGGTTCAGACACCTAATTAGAAAGGCTTTTCTTCCTTCACACACAATGGCTCCTTTCCTTGTGATGTTTGAGAGCTGTGTGTGGAGTGTATTTATTGAGTGTAGGTTACTGTAATGAATGTATTTACAGCATGTTGTAGGGGGTAAGTAAAATAAAGCTGCCCTGCAAAATATTTATAAGATTGGTGGGATACTGTTTGTTCTTAATGAACATTAGAATTGCCCATCACAGGAAATGGTGGAAACACTGACTTCAGTGCACCAATTGGTTGTTTTCACAACATGTCATGTCTTGTGCTTTGTAGTGGATGTAGTGATGACAACGAGTTCTAGAACCAGCCCATTGCCATTTTTGCCAAGTTGGGAAGAATGGTTTTTGTTGAGAAAGATGGGTTACCTCACTGTCTTGTGTATCATAAAGTTCCAAATACGATGAATAAGTATAATATACAGTGTCACTACATGTCTTGTCACGCGATGCAGTACAATGAGCTGGACAGTAATGCAAGAAAGAAACTCATTGTCACACTGAAGGGCGAAGTTCAGCAACAGGTGAATCTGATGCCAAATAAATAAATATAACAAATGAATACATACTTCTTCTGCACACTCTGTATATGTACTGATTTTGTTTATAACATACGTTGTATGCAACTATTGTAGATTGCTGGCATCAACAAAGATACATGTGATGCAGTCCTTCAAGTAGGCTACAAAGTTGCACACATCATTGCAACAACTGGAACACTTTCCTCAATGGGTCCCTTGGTGGAGTCATGCCTTCTCGCCATTGTAGAGTGCTTGGCACTAGCAGACGTTATAAAATATGAAGGAATGTACCTCTCCGAGCAAACAGTATCTTATCAGATCCGAGATATGGGCAAAGATTTGAAAAATCAACTGAAACAGACATGCCAGGCCTATATAGCTTTTTCATTAACCCTTGATGGAACCACAGATGTTGCTCAGCTTGCAATATTTGTGAGGGGAATTAATTCAGAACTACAGATTTTTGAGGAGCTATTAGACATGATACAGATGGAATACTTAACCACAGGTCATAAAACATTTGAGGTTGTTTGTTAGTGTGTGTAGAAAACGTGTGCTTGCCATAGGAAACGCTCTGTTCTGTGACAATATACAGTGCACCCCAAATGGTTGGGAGCCAACAAGGTTTCCTGACTTGTCTGAAGTAAAAAATGAAGACAGAATTATGGAAACAAATATCACACTGTTTTGAGCACCAGGAAGCCCTTTGTGCTGAAAGTGTGAAATGTGCCAACATCATGAAGGTCATGGTGAAGTGTGTAAATTTTGTAAGGCACCTTGGTGTCAACATTTCAAAGGCTTTTTGCACAACCTGGAAGCAGTCTGTGGTGATATTCCTTATCACTGCAAAGTACAGTGGCTTAGCAGAGACAAAGTTCTCGATGTATTTTTCTTAATTCAGAAATAAATTGCATTGTTTGTGGAAATGAAAGGAGAGGGGCAACCATCATTCAGCGATGAGACATTGGAAGCAGGTTTGGCCTTCCTAACTAACAACACAAGACATTTAAACAGCTTAAATATGTCATTTCAAGGAAAGGATCTATTAATGATTAATGTGTGCAATAAGAGTAATGCATTCATGGACAAATTTTGTCTATTTGAAAGACAACGTGGTAATGGGAATTTAGCTTTTTTCGAGTGTTTTTAATTTCTTCAGTTGCCTGAGGAAACAAGTTGTGCTGATTATCAACAAATTATCACACAACTTACTCAAATTTTTGAGGTAAGGTTTCAGGACATGCAATGCCTACCAAATGAATTAAACCTGTTTAGCACTCCGTTTCCAGTTGTAACAGATATTGTTCCTTCAGAAATGCAACTACACTCCTGGAAATTGAAATAAGAACACCGTGAATTCATTGTCCCAGGAAGGGGAAACTTTATTGACACATTCCTGGGGTCAGATACATCACATGATCACACTGACAGAACCACAGGCACATAGACACAGGCAGCAGAGCATGCACAATGTCGGCACTAGTACAGTGTATATCCACCTTTCGCAGCAATGCAGGCTGCTATTCTCCCATGGAGACGATCATAGAGATGCTGGATGTAGTCCTGTGGAACGGCTTGCCATGCCATTTCCACCTGTCGCCTCAGTTGGACCAGCGTTCGTGCTGGACGTGCAGACCGCGTGAGACGACGCTTCATCCAGTCCCAAACATGCTCAATGGGGGACAGATCCGGAGATCTTGCTGGCCAGGGTAGTTGACTTACACCTTCTAGAGCACGTTGGGTGGCACGGGATACATGCGGACGTGCATTGTCCTGTTGGAACAGCAAGTTCCCTTGCCGGTCTAGGAATGGTAGAACGATGGGTTCGATGACGGTTTGAATGTACCGTGCGCTATTCAGTGTCCCCTCGACGGCAATTTCAGAGGGCGCAAAATTCATATTCTTGAAGAATTCAGAGGTGTACGGCCAGTGTAGGAGATCGCTCCCCACACCATGATGCCGGGTGTTGGCCCTGTGTGCCTCGGTCATATGCAGTCCTGATTGTGGCGCTCACCTGCACGGCGCCAAACACGCATACGACCATGATTGGCACCAAGGCAGAAGCGACTCTCATCGCTGAAGACGACACGTCTCCATTCGTCCCTCCATTCACGCCTATCGCGACACCACTGGAGGCGGGCTGCACGATGTTGGGGCGTGAGCGGAAGACGGCCTAACAGTGTGCGGGGCCGTAGCCCAGCTTCATGGAGACAGTTGCCTCGCCGATACCCCAGGAGCAACAGTGTCCCTAATTTGCTGGGAAGTGGCGGTGCGGTCCCCTACGGCACTGCGTAGGATCCTACAGTCTTGGCGTGCATCCGTGCGTCGCTGCGGTCCGGTCCCAGGTCGACGGGCACGTGCACCTTCCGCCGACCACTGGCGACAACATCGATGTATTGTGGAGACCTCACGCCCCATGTGTTGAGGAATTCAGCGGTATGTCCACCTGGCCTCCCGCATGCCCACTATACGCCCTCGCTCAAAGTCCGTCAACTGCACATACGGTTCACGTCCACACTGTCGCAGCATGCTACCAGTGTTAAAGACTGCGATGGAGCTCCGTATGCCACGGCAAACTGGCTGACACTGACGGCGGCGGTGCACAAATGCTGTGCAGCTAGCGCCATTCGACGGCCAACACCGCGGTTCCTGGTGTGTCCGCTGTGCCGTGCGTGTGATCATTGCTTGTACAGCCCTCTCGCGGTGTCCGGAGCAAGTATGGTGGGTCTGACACACTGGTGTCAATGTGTTCTTTTTTCCATTTCCAGGAGTGTAGATTTGCCAAACAGCACACTGCTCAAGGACAGATATTACAACACCATGAATTTGGTAACATTGTATTGTGATCTTCATGCAGAAGACTTTTCCAGATTACACAGGAATGCAGTTGACATAATCTGCCTCCCCGAACATCATGTGACCACTGGTATAGAACTTTTAAGTGTTACAGGATTTAAGTTAGCACCTCACTTTTGTAGAGCAGAAATGGAGAAATTGCCACATTCATCAGGAACAGTCATAAATTTAAGAACGTAGACAGTCATAAATTTTTCCTTGAGCAGCATATGGGAGCATCTGAAACAGAAGTAGAATTTCATAAAAAATTCTTCATAATATTAAGTGTATATCAAGCACCTGCAGGTAACTTTAATCTGTTCATAAACCACCTTGAAGCTGTATTGGCCCATTTAACAACCAAAAACAAAGAAATAGTGGTTGCTGGTGACTTCAATGTAGATTTCCTTAAAGACTCTCCCAATTAGAACTTATTTGAATTAGTAACACTATCATTCAACTTAATTCCTTAATTCCCACTGTAAAGTTCCCAACTAGGGTAGCCAATTGATCACAAACTGCCATTGATAACATCTTTATAGAAAAGTCCAGTGAACAAAATTATACGAGGTATGTCCACAAAGTAAGTTCTGTTTGGTTACGTAAAACAAACGTACAGATACAGAAAAAATACTTATTGTACAAAAATCTACAACTGTTAAACTACTTTTCTACATAGCTTCTGAAATTTTGTAGGCACTTGTCATAGTGTGGCACAAGTTTTTGTATGCCTTCTTCATAGAAGAGTGCTGCCTGTGTATTCAACCATGCGGTAACATGTTCTTTCAGCTCATCGTCATCGTTGAAGTGTTGACCACCAAGGACAGATTTTAGGTGTAAGAAGAGATGAAAGTTACTAGGAGCAAGATTCGGGCTGTACGGAGGATGGTCAAACGCATCCCAGTGAGATTCCCGTAAGAGTTGGTTGGTCACATTTGCCATGTGAGATCAGGCATTATCATAGAAAAAACAAATTTTTGACAGTAATCCTTGGCGCTTATTCTGTATTATGCGGCACAATTTCTTAATGGTCTTGCAGTAACCATTGATTGTTTGGCCTCGTGGTAAGAAATCAATCACCAAAATGACTTCTCTGTGCCAAAAAATGGTGCATATGACTTTTCGGTGTTTCAAGATTTGCTTAGGCTTGACCTACATTGGGGATGAAGTGTGCCTCCATTCCATTGATTGCTGTTTTGTTTCAGGGTGTCATACGATACCCAAGTTTCATCCCCCGTAACTATACGAGAAAGAAAACCATCACCTTCTTCATTGTAGCGTGTCAAAAACTGAAGTGTACTGCCCATCTGTTGTGTTGTTCAGTAAGAATTTTGGGTACCCAACATGAGCAAAGTTTTTTAGATTTCAGTTTTTCCGTAACAATTTCATGAATTAATGATCGTGAGATTTCTGGAACTTCCATAGCAAGTGCACTAAGTGTAAACTTACGGTTGTGCTCAATCTTCTCTTAAATTGTGTGAACCAGTTCATCAGTAACCACAGATGGTCGTCCACTTTGTTCTTCATCGTGCACTTGATCATGTCCTTCATTGATCAGTCTGACCCATCTTCTAACCACTGAATCACTCATAGGATTTTCTCCATAAACCTTGCAGATTTGCTGATGAATTTCCTTTGGTTTAACTTTCCCTGCATTTAGGAAATGAATCACAAATCTGATTTCACATGCGGTGACATTTTCTATTACTGCTGACATTATAAAGAAGCACTACAAAGCACACACCAGCAGCAGTGATCTGAAAATGGTGTACATTTATTTTCCCTGAGTCAGAGTAACTGCCGCGTGTGCTCGGAACTGCGATCGTAGCACTGCTGCATATAGCAATATAAAGGGAACTTACTTTGTGGACGACCTTTGTATTATAAAACCAGTAGTCAATGGCCTCTCAGACCATGACATGCGGTTCCTTCAGTTAAATGTTAATACTGAACAGGGTATATAATCTGTTAAATCCAAATTCAAGAGACTAATCAATAAGCCAGAAATTGATTATTTTAGGACACCCCTCAGAGACATTCACTGGAGTGATGTTTACAGTGCTCATGGCATGAAAGTAAAATATAACACTTTGCTGATAAAGTGCCTACCTTATTTGAACACTGTTTTCTCCCAAAACTAACCACGCTTAGAGCAAAATCTACAAAGAAGCCATGGATTACTCAAGGAATAGAGGTAACTTGTAAAACAAAAAGAAAACTGTATCTGTCAGTCCAAAACCATTCTAATGTTGATGCTATAGCACATTATAAGACAAACTGGAAAATAATACAGACTGTAATACGGAAGTTAAAGCAAATATATTACAAGGAAAAGATAGTCATAGCAGATAACAAAATAAAGACAATGTGGGATATAATGAAGGAGCAGACTGGTAGAACTAGACGTGAAGAGGGGCAAATAGCATTAAGAGTAAATGATACATTGGTGACAGATGTTTATAGTGTTGCAGAACTTATTAACAATTTTTTTTAACTGTTACTGAAAAGATGGGGTTGTCAGGTTCTGTAGATGTTGCCATGTGATACCTCAGACCAGACACTTCAAGTAACTTCCATAATATGAGTTTGACCCTCACTACCCCAGCAGAAGTAATGTCCATCATAAAATCTTTAAAATCAAAAACATCTAGTGGGTATGATGAAATAGCAACAAAGTTAATGAAAGAGTGTGATTCTGAGTTAAGTAACATATTAATCTATCCGTGTAACCAGTTATTTATCAGTGGAATATTTCCTGAATGGTTGAAATATGCTGAAGTCAAGCCAATTTTTAAGAAGGAAGATAAAGAAATAGCGTCAAATTTCCATCCAGTTTCACTTTTGCCAGCATTCTCAAAAATTTTAGAAAAGATTATGTACAATGGCTTTATAACCATCTTATCACAAATAACATATGGTCAAAGTCGCAGTTTGGATTTTTAAAGAGTTCTGATAGTGAGAAGGCTGTCTACACTTACAGTGAAAATGGACTTAATTCATTAGACAAAAAATTGCAGGCAACTGATATATTTTGTGATCTGTCAAAGGCATTTGACTGTGTAAATCACAATATCCTTTTAAGTAAATTAGAATATTATGGTGTAACAGGAAATGCTGCAAAATAGTTCAAATCTTATATCTCTGACAGGAAAGAAAGGGTGTCATTAGAAAAGAGACATGTATTAAGCTATCAAGCGTCATCCAACTGGGAACTAATTACATTTGGGATCCGACAAGGTTCCACATGAGGGCCCATGCTTTTTATTGTGTATATCAATAACCTTTCCATCATTAACATTACCAGATGCCAAGTTTGTTTTGTTTGCCGACGATACAAACATTGCAATAAATAGCAAATCAAGTGTAGTCTTAGAAAAGTCGGCTAATAAAATATTTGTGGACATTAATCACTGGTTCCTAGCCAATTCTTTGTCACTAAACTTTGAAAAATCACACTGCATGTATTTCAGAACTTGTAAGGGGTGTCCCATGAGTATATGCCTAACATATGATGACAAGCAGATATAAGAAGTGGACAGTGTTAAATTCTTGGGATCACAGCTCCGTAATAAATTCAACTGGCACAAAACTGCTGAAGCATCTAAACAAATCTCTATTTGCAATGCAAATTCTGTCAGTCATAGGGGGTATAAAAATGAAAAAGCTGGCATACTATGCTTACTTTCACTCCCTAATGTCATAGGATTATTTTTTGCTGTATTTCATCAAGCCAAGATAATGTTTTCTGGGCACAAAAATGTGCAATGAGAGTTATATGTGGTGTGAACTCAAGAACATCCTGCAGAGGCCTGTTAATGAACTAGCGATACTAACTACTGCTTCCCAACATATTTATTCCTTAATGAAATCTGTCATTAAAAATATATCACTTTTTCAAACCAACAGCTCAGTTCGTGGACTCAGTACTAGAAATAAGAATAATCTTCACATGGATTTAAAGTCACTTACTTTTGTACAAAATAGTGTACATTTTTCAGATACACAAATATTCAATAACTTGCATAAAACGCTGAACAACCAATGAAATTTAGTTTAAGAAAAACCTAAAAGATTTATTGGTGGCCAATTCCTTCTACTCCACTGATGAATTTCTCAGTAGAACCAACTGATTTTGTGTGTGTGTCTTCCGCACAATTTCAGTGTAGTAATGTGTTCATGATAAATAAGTATTGTAGTAGTTCTATTATATGTTTATTGCCTTATAAATAATAAAAAACATTTTGTTTGTAAAATTCAGTGCAGTAATGGAATCTTAGTAAATGAGTGTTCATTAAAAAAAATTAAAAAAGAAGACAATAATTCTACTTGGGACCTGTGGAGGGTACATTATCTTATTTGTTTTAGTTGTAAATATTTGTCATGTATTATTGTTTTTGTGACACATTTTATATCCTGTAGGGCCTCCTCACTATGGAGCAGTTGGAATGAAAGTAAATCTAATCTAATCTACTGTTGTGAATAACTGTCTTTTATAATGAAGAGAATAAAAACTGCAGAAAGATCCCAGCTGCGTGATCCAATACTTAAGAGTATTGTGCATCTTGTGGCAGCTCAAGAACTGACACCCAATATTTCATTAATCGTGAATAAACAGAAATGTATTTCTGAAAACTAAACAAAATGTTCATATATTTGTCTAATATTAATGTTTTGTTAATTATAATCAGTTACCCGGTATTGCCTTGTACATGGTCTTCTTCCTGGCCAGTGTTTTGTGCACAGTGCTTCATGAAAGCTGCTTGCCCAGCCAGTGTCCACCTGTGGCATTGTGCATGAGCCGTTTACTCATTCCTATCTGAAGGTGCCCAGGTGCTCACAGCAGAGCTCTTGGGCTGGAACAGCCTGCTCTGTCCCGAGTACTTCACTGTGTCATTACTTTTGAGTGAGTAAAAGCATCATATATATTTAGTGACCTGTTGAACGCAACACAAAATGGTTCTCTCAGTGAAACATTCATTGTCGATTGTTACATAAAGTGCAGTTAATCAAAAATTTGTGCGGAACTGTTTGCTTAAGACTTTAAGTGTTTTGGCAAAACCTTCAGAAAAGGTCTGTAGTGCGAAGCCTAGGGGCAAAATAGTGTGAAATGGGCTCTGTAGCAAATAAAAACTGTAACTATTCTAAAAGAGTTCAAACACTAGAAAACATTGCTCAAGAGTATCTGTGCAAGTGAGAAGTAAGAGATAATTCTGTCCAAACATTATCAAAAACGACCTGCATCTGTATCCCTAAAAATTTTACTGCTATCCACAAGTGAATTGTCCTGTCAAATTTTTGCCTATTGAGTTCTGCCAATGGCTTTTAGTGGAATCAGGAGTTTTCTGGTTCTTCAACATCAATGGTAGCCATTTCCTGCATCTTCAATGATATTAATTAACAAGGGTCAATCCAACACTAGTCATATTTACAATATTTGCTGGGCTAGTTTATTTTGCCAACCCTGTACGATGATGATGATGATGATGATGATGATGATGATGATGATGATTAGAGAAGGAAGAGGTTGATACCCAGTGCTGGTGCACAGGCCACTCCTCTTGAATAGCACCAAGTGGACAGCCGAGCTGAACATATTCATCCGACAGATGGATCACCATCAACAGTCACATGCAATCACTCCATGAGACACTGCAGGGAGGTTTGGAATTTAATCCAGTCATTGGTGCAAAATCTGGTGATCGGGAAACATCTCCCATGATGCCATGACCTCTCCTCCCTTTGTCAGGGTAATAATAGTGATAGTTTCCACCCCTCTGGCTGTGATCTGAAGTTGCTTCCTCCAAAGTTAAATCCAAGCACACAGCCATGCGTTAGCATCCTCGGCTATGAAGTTGGCTCAGGTTCTTCACAAGGACTACTAAAGAAATTGACATTGCTCTTTTGATATTAATATGAGAGACAAGGCAGCTTCTTACTTTCAAAGATAATTTATTTCAATATGACTCCATGAAGCCTGGAAAGGACCAAATCTCCCTAAATAAAAATTTTTTCCCAAGTCATGAAATGGAGAATTGGAGGAGATAATTAAGACACTTGGGAACATAGCATCTTAGAGTGTGAGTTCAGTTCCACTGTGGATTATCTGATGCTTCTGAGTATTCTTGCTAAGGACAAAAGTAGATTTAATTTGGAGATATTTTAGAAAAGAAACCACTCTTAATTTTGTTTTCATGTAAGTTCTTAATAATATTTTACAGTGTCTGCACAGTTTTGACATTTGGTTATGAATAGGGGATCATTCAGTTGTTTTCTGTGACAACTTCTTCAGAAGCCTCCCCATTAGTGAATTAATAATCTTTGCTGCAGAAATGCAGACACAAGAGCAGATAAGATATGAACAAGGAAGTAGTTTATCTCCACCAATTATGTGGGGAGTTCCATGCTCGTCAGTAAATATAACACCAAATGAAACAGCCCAAAATGCACGACTCCCATTTCCTAGAGGAAAGACAGGGAAGCGCATTTCATTCAATTGCGTATCAAAGCATGTTGGCATTCAGAGAAAGGAAAAAGTTGACACTGTAGCAAAAGAGATCTTCACGGGATACAAAGTTGAACAAAATGATATGCCTCTTTTTGTTTCTCATCTCATTGTTGAGTTATGTCATGAGTGACTCAGAAGAGGGATGGTTGAAAATAAAACAGGACATCTGCAGACAGTGGGAGTAATTACCCAGGTGTTGCATTCCTATTTCCATTCACCAAGTTAGAATGAAATGACTTTGATTTATCACTTGTATAGTGCTGCCATCTGGAATGAGGCGTGGCACTCTTACTGAAGGGTGCACCATTCTGTTGTGTTTATGACATAAATATTTCACTAAGCTATATTTTAACTGAGTGAATGTCCTATTTAAATTTTGATAAAACACAGTATATACAGTTCCGTACAGTAAATGGCACAACTCCAGTAATAAATATAGACTTTGAACAGAAGTCTGTAGCTAAGGTAGAATTTTCAAAATTTTTAGGTGTGTCCATTGATGAAACGTTAAACTGGAAGCAACACATTGATGGTCTGCTGAAACGTTTGAGTTCAGCTACGTATGCTATTAGGGTTATTGCAAATTTTGGTGATAAGAATCTCAGTAAATTAGCTTACTATGCCTACTTTCATTCACTGCTTTCGTATGGTATCATATTCTGGGGTAATTCATCGTTAAGTTGAAAAGTATTCATTGCTCAAAAGCGTGTAATCAGAATAATTGCTGGAGCCCACCCACGGTCATCCTGCAGACATCTATTTAAAGATCTAGGGATCCTCACAGTAACCTCACAGTATATATATTTACTTATGAAATTTGTTGTTAATAATCCAACCCAGTTCAAAAGTAATAGCAGTGTGCATAGCTATAACACCAGGAGAAAGGATGATCTTCACTATGCAGGGTTAAATCTGACTTTGGCACAGAAAGGGGTAAATTATGTTGCCACAAAAGTCTTTGGTCACCTACCAAACAGCATCAAAAGCCTGACAGATAGTCAACCAACATTTAAAAATAAATTAAAAGAATTTCTAGATGACAACTCCTTCTACTCATTGGCTGAATTTCTAGATATAAATTAAGGGAGGGAAAAAAAACTAACTGACATTAGTGTCATGCAATATTTTGTGTAATGTAATATCTTGTACAGACATCTTTCATTAACCTGACACGTTCCACATCATTATGAAGTGTCGTATTCATGATCTATGGAACAAGTATTAATCTAATCTAATCTAATCTGACTGGAGGGCAGCTGTTCATTGAAAGGGGAGGATCTTGATTTTATTTTAACTGTTGCTAAAATGATTGAGGCACACATTTTAAAATTCCATGGTTTGTCTAGGCTGTAGCCTAAACTTTTAGTTCTAAAATTTCAGCATGTTGCCAAATGGTTGGCTTATGCTGGTTTGAAGGAATATTACAGTACTGATTTTGGGGCTGATTTTTTCTGCTATTATTTTAACTTAGTTATCAGTGTAATCTAATTATTTTCATTCACAGTGGAAAAAAAAATCTAATGTTTGTTTCCAGATGAACTTCAAGATATATTTCATCATCCAACCACACAACTACCTGGAAACAAAAGTCCGGTAACAGAGAGACTCCTGATGCATCACCAATGGACTCCACAGTTTCAAAAAACATTTCTAATTGGCCACTCATTCCTCACAGATGATTTGAAATCTTTGTTTAACCTCATTGAATCAAAGCAGCAAAATTTACCTCAAACACAAACTGCTGGTAAGCTTGCTTGTATTCAGTTTGGAGGATGTAGAAGACATTGCTTGAAAATAGTTGAGGACTTCTGTCAGACTTTGTGTGTAAAATAATAGTGCCACTATTTAAAACATGGGAACAATATGAATCTTTATTTGCTGTCATCACAAATTAAGCTACACTTTACCTTTCTTCACATAAAAGCTAATTTAGTATTAAATCAAAATAAACTGTTAAATTTTCTTCAAATAATTCTGTTTTGCAAGCTATAAAAGAGTACAATTTAATATGAAAATACTAAACACTGAAATTAATTTATAATTTTTACATTGTTTTCCAAATATTCTAGTTCCATTTAATATTACGTAAAATAAGGAAAAGGCAAGCACTCACCTATACCAGACCAACATGTGAAACACAGAAATGCACAGCAGAAAAGAACATTCACAGTAGCTTTCAAGCACTAGCTCTTTCTAGCAAAAGCACACATTCACCCACACAATCCCACAGACATCCAAATGCACACTTCTGTGACCATGCAAAGACCAATTACTGATACTCACTTACTGAAAGCATTTACCTGAGCTGATGGAAGTGGGAAGAGGGTAGGGGAGTCACAAGGAGAGAGTAGTGGGAAAGAGACAGGTGACTCCATGGTCACACAGCAAGACAAAAAGAGTAGATTTTACAGTAGAGAGGGTGGAGAGAGAATGCCCACGTTTGGGGGGGGGGGGGGTAGAAAGTAGTGCATGAACTAGACGGTGGAGAAGTAGTATGAACAGAAGAGAGAAAGGAAAAAGGACGGGTGAAGCAGTGGGAACAGGTTAGTGGAGATTTAAACCAGGGGAATTTTGAGAGCAAAAGATGTGTTGGAGAGACAATATCCATCTGCATAATTCAGAGAAACTTGTGCTTGAAAGGAGTACCCAGATGGCATGCATGCTGAAGCAGCAGTTTAAATCATTTGTATTGTGATGTGCAGTATGTTCTGCAAGTGGACCATCCAGTTTCCAGTCACATTGCACACCACAACACAAATAACTTGAACAGCTGCATCGTCACATGGGCCATTTGGATAATCCCTTCCAGTGCACATTTCTCTGATCTACACAGGTGAAAATTCTCTCTCTAAATCATCCTGTTCTCTCGAGATACCCCTGGCTTAAATCTCCAGTGTTAACATCACTTCCCTATATATCAACATTCCCTATGATCATGGTCTCTCTCTCTCTCTCTCTCTCTCTCTCTCTCTCTCTCTCTCTCACACACACACACACACACACACACACACACACACACACACACACACACACACACACACACACACAAAAGCACCTTTTCTCTCTTCATCTTCGCATTTCTCCCCCCCCCCCCCTTTTCCCCCTCTCCCTCTTCCTACATCTCTTTCTGTGGCACCCCCTGTACTCTTTTCATCTTGTGCAGCTGCAGGGTCACCTGTCTCTTTTAATTAGTCTGGCCTTGGTCACAGGAGTGTGCAGTTTGGTGTCTGTGTGGCTGTGTTCGAGAAAAGAGCTAGTGCTCAAAAGCTGTTGTGAATGCTGTTTTCTGTTACGTGTTTCTGTGCTCCAAGCATTGATTCGCTGTGAGTGAGTGGTTGCTTTTCCTTTCATTTATGTATTGTTCCATTCAGGTATTCCCATTATTGTTATAAATGTTACTATTGCTAACCTACTATACAATGTTCTCCTTCGGATACAACTAATACAAACACACATTTAAATGGCTGCTTCACAACCTGTGCCATCATGAGCTTCTCTTCACCTGTATGTAGATGACCTGCTAGGTCCTGTCCCACCTCCATCCATTTTCCCATGAGTCTCATTCACTCATTCTACATTCACACACTCCTCTCCTGTCACTGTCTTCCTCTTCCTCTGTTCTATTTTCCCCCGGCCAGTCAACTCCATCAGACTGCAGTGGGCAGAGGTGTGCAACCAGATGACATACAGGGAGCCTACGCAATCATACTGCGATGGGTGAGCACCTACAGGCAGGGGTGACCAATTGGCTTGTATATGTGCAGAACATGTGCAGTAAGGACACCTAACAAGTAGCCTACACTACTTGCACATGCCCACAGGTGAGCTGATGGGCACTGGTGCCATATGGGGCAGTGCTGGAGCACTGCCCTGTATGGCACATGTGCCTGGAGCAACCTGCCTTCCACTTTTATTTCTTCCATTACTGGTTTCCACCCAGGGTGTTCAATATTCATATTTAGCATCTTTCATTTCTAGGCTCATTTTCAACATGGGCAATCGCAGTGACATCAGAAGCAACACAGTGACTATTTATTGTTGTTTTCTGTTGTAATCTTATTCTCTGATGTATAGTATTTCCTGAATTAATTTTTACTTCCTATATAAACTGCCTAGAAAGTCAGTACAATGCTTTAATCAACTGGCTTCCTTAATACCAATAGTTAAAGTCTTGTCTGTAGTTTAAGTTAATAAGTTAACATGATATTTGCTAAATTATTGCACCCTTCCACAGAACTGGCAAAAAAAATGGACAGCGCAAACCTTCAACCAAAAACTAGGAAACGAAAGAGGGCAGCTGAAGCAAAAGGCCTACAAACAGCAGAAGCAAAAAGGAAAAAACTTGAAGATGCATCACTATTGTTCGACAAAACGTTCAAATTGCCTGTGGGAATACCCTCAAGTAGAATAAGAAAGGTTAGCTTTTTGTTGTGAATAATAATTTGGTGATGTGCTTTAAGTTACATATGAAGGTCATTCCAAAAGTAAAGAATGTTTTGATTTGACCGTGCTGCTCAATTCTCATACCACCTCCATTGCCATATGATAGACCTTGTGAACTGTTGGCTCCAGTATGACACTAATAATGAGCAGCAGAAGTCGTTTACTGTTTACAAGGTATCCAACAGTCTGGGAATTTTTTAGAGTTCAAAACAAAAATTTTATTTCTTTTTCAGTATTTTACAACCAAGCTCTATTGTGAGGTACTGTAGCATCTATGAACTTGTGAGAACCATAGCATCAACATCACACATTTCCAGTGCTATGTTCAGTAAACAAGCGTCATGCCACCACTGTACTGAATAAACCAACCCCACGTGTCTGCCAATAAGAGGCGTGAGAAAAGGGTCATGGAGTTTTTGTTGCTAGCCGTATCCTGGGGAATAGAACGCAGTTGAGTCGCTCTGTTGTACTTCAGCTTCCAGACCATGCGGACGGCTTCCTGCAGCCTACCTCTCTCCGTGCTCTCCCTGACCTGTCACCTACTAGCTTGATCGTGAACCACCTACTCTAACTCTTCCTATCCCTGTTTCCAACTCACACTCACACTGGCAGATGACGTCACAGTCTGTCCTGGATGAGCCCTTATGTAGCCTGTAATTTCAGAATACAATCAAAATTCAGTTTATTTCTCTTCTTCATTTTGAACCTTCCTTTCAATGCATCCCTCTCCCATCTTTGACCAGGCCATCACCTCAAGTGCCGGGTAACTGTTTATTTGTGTGATTTGTCTTTGGTTTGTAGTGTAATATAGTTTCTGAATGGAAAAGAGTTCATACTGCCAAATTTGCAAACAGATAATTCAGGTTTATGGAAGTCTGATGAATGTAGCTTCAGTTTAAAAATAATGTGCAATGTTTAATGGCAGATTAGTGAATATTCTTGGTAAATAACAAATAGGCTGACCTTCAGCTGTGATTGATGAATTCAAATCAATGATTGGGAACAAAATGGATAGACATTTTGCTATTTATGTACTAAATGCATGCTTTCCTAAAACTTGATGATCAGTTCTTTATTAACATTTACATCTACATATATATGCAACAAGCCCTCATACAGTGCGTGGCAAAGGGCATGCTGTACCATTGTTAATCATTCCCTTTCCTGTTCCACCCACAAATGGAGCAAGAGAAAAATGACTGTGTATATGCTTCCTTACAAACCCTGATTTGTCTTATCTTGTCCTTGTAGTTCTTATACACAGTATGTGTTGATGGCAGTGGGATCATTTTTGAGCCTATCTCAAATGTCAGTTCTATTATCTTTGTCAATAGTTTTGTGAAAGGACTGTCTTCTTCCCTCTAGGGATTCCCTTTGAGTGCATGGAGCATTTTGCAATACTACCTTGCTAATTAAACCTACTGGTATCAATTCTAGCTGTATGCACCTTAATTGCGTCATTAATCTGAGCTATGGACGATCCCAAACTTTCTGGCAATATTCAAGAATTTGTTGCACGAGTGTTCTGTAAACAGTCTACTTTATAGATGAGCCACAATTTCCTAGAATAGCTCCAATAAGCTGAAGTCTACCATTCACCTTTCCTACAAATGACCTTATGTGCTCCCTCCAATTCATATCGTTTTGCAATGTTATGGGTTGATATTTAATATATGTAACTGTCTCAAGTAGCTTACCACTAATGCTGTATTCAAACATTATGGGATTGTTTTACCTACTCATCTTCATTACCTTGCATTTTTTCTACATTTAGAACAAGTTACCATCTATCAGACCAAATAGAAAATCTGTCCAAGCCCACTGCCATCAGCAAAGAGTAACAAATTGATGCTTACTCTGCCCGCCAGATCACTGAAGTATATAGAGAACAATAGAATTCATATTACACTTTGTGATGTATCTAGGAGTCACATATATATTTTTTTATTATAAGATTAACAGAATGGAGTACTCTTGAGTGAATGTCAGTGGCATATGTACTGACAAATTATAATTAATTTTCATTTTCTGCATGAGGTTAGTGTGAGATGTAAATGTTGGAGTTGATAGATAAGAGTCCTGTAAGTAACAAGTGGTGCAAGTTAGTTTACAAGTAATGCTAGCATCTGATAGGTGGCATTTTAAGAACCCTTTACTGAGCTAGAGAACTATGAACTGTTATGGCATTATTAGCGTGCTTTACAGCTATATGAGAATTACGTAATGTCAAATATGAAATTTTCTTGAATGTAAATGATAGTATAAGTATTTCTAATATTTGTAAATGTTAATGGTAAATGTCATTATACAGTTGCATATACACTCCTGGAAATTGAAGTAACAACACCGTGAATTCATTGTCCCAGGAAGGGGAAACTTTATTGACACATTCCTGGGGTCAGATACATCACATGATCACACTGACAGAACCACAGGCACATAGAAACAGGCAACAGAGCATGCACAATGTCGGCACTAGTACAGTGTATATCCACCTTTCGCAGCAATGCAGGCTGCTATTCTCCCATGGAGACGATCGTAGAGATGCTGGATGTAGTCCTGTGGAACGGCTTGCCATGCCATTTCCACCTGTCACCTCAGTTGGACCAGCGTTTGTGCTGGACGTGCAGACCGCGTGAGACGACACTTCATCCAGTCCCAAACATGCTCAATGGGGGACAGATCCGGAGATCTTGCTGGCCAGGGTAGTTGACTTACACCTTCTAGAGCACGTTGGGTGGCACGGGATACATGTGGACGTGCATTGTCCTGTTGGAACAGCAAGTTCTCTTGCCGGTCTAGGAATGGTAGAACGATGGGTTCGATGACGGTTTGGATGTACTGTGCACTATTCAGTGTCCCCTCGACGAGCACCAGAGGTGTACGGCCAGTGTAGGAGATCGCCATGATGCCGGGTGTTGGCCCTGTGTGCCTCGGTCGTATGCAGTCCTGATTGTGGCGCTCACCTGCACGGCGCCAAACACGCATCCGACCATCATTGGCACCAAGGCAGAAGCGACTCTCATCGCTGAGGACGACACGTCTCCATTCGTCCCTCCATTCACGCCTGTCGCGACACCACTGGAGGCGGGCTGCACGATGTTGGGGCATGAGCGGAAGACGGCCTAACGGTGTGCGGGACCGTAGCCCAGCTTCATGGAGACGGTTGTGAATGGTCCTCGCCGATACCCCAGGAGCAACAGTGTCCCTAATTTGCTGGGAAGTGGCGGTGCGGTCCCCTATGGCACTGCGTAGGATCCTACAGTCTTGGCGTGCATCCGTGCGTCACTGCGGTCCGGTCCCAGGTCGACGGGCACGTGCACCTTCCGCCGACCACTGGCGACAACATCGATGTACTGTGGAGACCTCACGCCCCACGTGTTGAGCAATTCGGCGGTATGTCCACCTGGCCTCCCGCATGCCCACTATACGCCCTCGTTCAATGTCCATCAACTGCACATACGGTTCACGTCCATGCTGTCACGGCATGCTACCAGTGTTAAAGACTGCGATGGAGCTCCGTATGCCACGGCAAACTGGCTGACACTGACGGCGGCGGTGCACAAATGCTGCGCAGCTAGCGCCATTCGACGGCAGTGTCCGGAGCAAGTATGGTGGGTCTGACACACCGGTGTCAATGTGTTCTTTTTTCCATTTCCAGGAGTGTATAATGATCCACTGTGTTGAGAGAGAGAGAGAGAGAGAGAGAGAGAGAGAGAGAGAGAGAGAGAGAGAGAGAGAGCGCGAGAGAGAGAGAGAGAGTGTTCAAAGTATTGTTGTTTTCTGTAAATGGAATAAGGTCACACAGACTTTACAAAAGACAGCAAAAGGTCATTATTTACAGTGTTGAGAATGACTGTGATGCGGGGTGTGAGTGGGATACGGTCAAAATGGGAAAAGCCCCAGGGATCAGTGTTGGGGCCACTCCTGTTCCTTATTTATATAAATGATATGCCCACTAATATTATGAGTAACTCTAAAATATTTCTGTTTGCTGATGACACTAGCTTGCTAGTAAAGGTTACTGTGTGCAACATTGGCTCGGTTTCAAATAGTGCATTTCATAACATAAGTTGATGGCTTGTAGAAAATAAACTAATGCTAAATCACAGTAAGACTCAGTTTTTACAGTTTCTAACACACAATTCAACAAAACCCAACATTTTAATTTCACAGAATGGGCATATATTTAGTGAAACTGAACAGTTCAAATTTATAGGTGTTCAGATAGATAGTAAACTCGTGGAAAGCCCATGTTCAGAATCTTGTTCAAAGACTTCTTGCTGCCATTTTTACTGTTTGAAAAGTATATGAAGTAAGTGATCATTCAACGTGAAAATTAGTCTACTTTGTTTATATTCGTTCGCTTATGTCATATGGTATTATATTTTGCAGTAACCCTTCCCATTCTGAAAGGATATTTTTGGCTCAGAAACTGGCGATTCAGGCAATAAGTGGTGTAAGTTCGTGAACCTCTTGTTGACACCTGTTCACTAGTCTGTGTATTCTGACATTGGCCTCTCAATATACATATTCTATATTGTCATTTTGTGTTAACAATATCAGCTTATTGCCAAGAATTAGCTGCTTTCACTAAGTTAATACTCGGCAGAAATCCAATCTGCATTTGGATTGCACTTCCTTAACTCTAGTGCAGAAAGGTGTGCAGTATACTGTTGCATCAATTTTCAGTAAGCTAGCACAAGAATTCAAAACTCTTAGCAGTAATCCACATGCTTTCAAATTGAAACTTAAGAATTTCCTCATGGGTTACTCATTCTATTCCATTGAGAACTTCCGTGAAAAATTAAGCTGATTCTTATGTTATATTGTTGATTAAATTTGCTTAAACTTATGGCTTAACTTTTTTTGAGTTCATATACTTTTATTTGTATCTGTTATTACTTTTATGTTGTAATTTCATGTGCTGACACGATCCATGACCTTGGAGTTTTGCTCCTCAATTTGGTCCTATGAAACTTGATGTGTAAATAAAAATAAATAAAGATAATGGCAACACTAACAAAGCAAGATTTTCTCTCTCTCTAGTCCTGTAATAATATGGCATAAAGAATAAATATATACCAGTGGATATTTGTGGCTAGCAGGTGGAAAGTAATTACTTACATGAGGGCCTGTGATCTTCAGAACTCAGTTTTTTTAAGCACAATGGTAACAGGGCTGTTGAACACAGAACACACTGTTATTACTTGCTATTCTAACAGTAAAGCTATCACTGAATCTTACTGTGGGACACTCACAGAATTATCTTAGAAGTGCTTAAAAGAGAACAGTTAGTGAATTCTATGTTTTCCTCAATAAATGAATCCTTGAACTTATTCACTTACTAGCCAAGTTTTTTCTTTAATTAGCCAAGTTGTTTTTCTTTAATTAGCCTAGTTGTTTTTCTTTAATTAGCCTAGTTGTTTTTCTTTCTCACCTTAGTGTGTGATGTCAAAGGACCTATAAATTACAAGGACTAAAACAAATAGTGCTACATGTTGCATACTACTAATTGTGTTTCACCAACAAAAGTAGATAACTATATTTTTTTTTGGCCACTGACTTGTAAAAGAAACTTTTCAGGACACGACATTACTGTTGAATGCTTAAGTTTTTTGTTGTTTGTGAAATTAAATGGCAGTATGTAATACACCAGTCACAATACTGATGTCGTATTCCACAAGATTTATGCGGGTCACCATTATTTGTAGTCTTCAAATCATTTCTAATTTGTAAATATCTGTTGCATGAAATTGTACACATTTTTCTTTGAGTAACTTAGAAATATGAGTCTTTTTAATATACAAATAGAGATCTTTTGGGATAGTTTTTTTGTACTAATAAGACTGGCTGAGCTATTACAACTTCCCTGAGGCACTCCTGATGATACCTTTGTTTTGATGACCACTTGTCATCCAGGATAACAACTGGTTTCTGTTACATAAAAAGCCTTTGAGGCAGTTAGATATCTGGAAACATATTCCACAAGCTCAGATCTTCATTAACAACCTGCAGTGCTGCACTGTGTCAAATGCTTTCTGGAAAAGTAGGAATATGGAATCTGCCTATTCCCCTGATCCATGGTTTGCTGGACGTCATGCAAAAAGGGGCATGTTATGTTTTGCATAAGCACTGCTTTCTAAATTCATATTGCTTTGTGGAAATAAGCTCTTTTTTCCTCCCCCAATGAAATTTATTATATTCAAACTTAGAATATACTGAAGAATTCTGTTTCAGTCTCTTGGGACTTTGTGCTGGGTGAGAGATTTATAATAAACGCAAGCTAAGTATGAGGACAGTGCTGAGGAACACACTCTGTAAAACTGAATTGGAATTCCATCTGGACCAGGTGACTTATTTGTTTTCAAATCTTTCACCTGTTTTTCAATTCATTTGATGCCTGTTTGTGTGTCCTCCATAAGAAAGAGAGTGTGGTATTCAATTTTGTGTGCTCCTCCTGCTTGAATGATTTTTTATGGGAGATCTTAAACTTTTGTTGTTGTTTTGCTGTCTTCTATTGCCCCAGCTGACTGGTCTATGAGTGAGTGAATATAAACCTTTGACATGCTTAGTGTTTTTATATAAGACCAGATTTTTCCAGGATTCTCAGGAAGATCTTTCTGTAATACCAGACAGTAGAACAGTAGAAGTTGTTGTGTGCTTTGCGCATCTCTTCTTATGGATGCATGAATTTCTAGTGAGTTTTGCCTGTCAACATTTCTGTGTTTTTTCGAACAAAGAGTGCAAAAATCACTGATTTTCAAAATTTCTTGCTTACTCCGCTCGTACTACTACTCATACTTGCCCATAATTACTCTATGTCCCATTCATTGTTTAAGCAGAATGCTAACAACTGTTTATGCGCAATGTCTTGCATTAACCTTCTTGATGGAATTATTAACGCCCTAATAATTTTCATGTCTATGACGGCTTCATGATTGCTGATCACTACCTCTGTATTAACACTGTCAATAAGGCCTATTTGTTGCTACAAGATATAAAATATATCATAGCAGTTTATGGTGAAAACATTCAGAACTTTTTTGCAAGACTATCTGTCCATACCACCTGCAATGAATCCGTACATACCCGAGTCTAAACTCATTAGGTTGAAATCACCTCCACCTAATATGTAATGATCAGCATTCTTCCACACTAGTGTGGAAAGACTCTCTTTCAATTATACTGCAACTGTTACATCAGAATTGGGTGGATTTTCAAAACATCCAATTATTAATTTTTGTTCACATAGCATTATTACTCACATCCAGACAAAGTCACATTTAGACTCATTTTATACCTCACTAGATGTAATATTTTTGGCAGTTGCAATGAACGCACCCCCTCCTTGCGGTGTTTAACATATCTTTTTGATATGCATGCTATGTCTCATTTAATATTTTGCATCTTTCTATTTCAGTTTCATCCTACTCTCAGTTACTAGTATTTCTAGAGTCTAATACCTTTCCAGGAGGGCAGTAAATTTAGTAAATATGTTTCAAATGATTCAGCAATTTACTGTTAAAATTTTGACATTGGAAATGTCTCTACCTTGTATGTCATCAGATTTCGTTCTGTACGTATTGACTGGGGAGCAAACTAGGACTACAGATATTTTTAAAAAATCAGGAATCCAATATACTGATATTTAAAAAAAAAGGGGGGGGGGGATGGGGGGGGGCAGCCATTATTGGCCATCAATACATCGCCAGAAAAAATATCAATGAACCAGCCTATAAAAATGTCAGCAGCACATTGTAAATATATTGCCGGTTTTAGAGCTGTATATTTAGATATAGATTTATTATTGATATCCTGTACATCAACAAGTTAGCAGCCTGCCTATACCCTCTTAGAGCAAGAATTGAAAGGAAAATGATGCGCATTCACGCTTTGCATTAACAACTTTGCTAATGATGGTAACTGCGTGGAAGTGGCACAAAAAACTTTGTCTGATGGGTCTGTCATTTGGTTTTGTCACATGTCAGATTTGTCCGAAATATCTCGTGTCAAATTCCCAGGTTTAATTTCTGTACACACCAGAAAACTAGCAGTTTTAGTGTCAGAATTTTGTGGTGAAGTTGAACATTCCAGTTTCTGTTGGTAGCAGCAAGTGCTGATTACCTCAGCATTTCACATCACATGTCTCAGCTCACTGCAAAGACTAGTCTTGTCATTTGGGGTTTTGTTCATCATTTTCAGCAACTGTTTTTGAAGAATGTTGATGTGAAGAAATAGCACACTAGACACATTAAAAAAAATTTTTAATGCAACTGGTGTGCTATGTTTTCACATTGGAAACCTTGTTATTCCATTCACATCGCGAACCCGCAGTGCAATTGGACTTCTTCGTTGTGCTGCCTATACTTGCTTCACAGGGTCAAAGAGAAAGACTGGATGTGATGAAAGCTCAAAAAGTAGTAAAACTCCTTCACGCAGTGAAAGTACAATTATCTACATCAGTTTCAAAAGAACAATTTCAAATATTTACCAAAAAATGTGAAAAAAATAATATAAAATAAAAATATCAGCACTCAATATTGATATATCACCAATGTATATTGATATTTTTTGGAAAAAATATCGATATTTAATCAAGAGCCCTACGTCGAACTATTATCTAGCCTGAAAAAACAAACGGGGGTGGGGGAGGAGATATGTGCACTCCATACGTATTCTGCTACCGGAGTAGCTGCTTCCTTTGTGTAGTGCACCCCTCATCTACCAAAGGGCATCCTATAGTCCTCAACCTCATAATGCAGGAAAATCTGCAGCAAAGACTGTCACAAAATCAATGGAGCCTCTGTTTGGCACTGTCCTCCCGACTCCAAACCAAACACCACCACTCGACACTGGAAATTTTAAGCTCTGCCTGCACCCCGCAAGCAAGGCCAGTAGTGTTCACCACTTGTGCCAGCTGCCTGTGGGAAACGAGGATGTGGAGAAACAAAGTTCCAGTCAATGGTATGGTATCATTCACAATCCCGAGCAAAATCAAAAAAAGCCAAACAATATCTGAGGACCAAAAATGTTATGGCCACAGTATTTTGGTATCAAAGGGCATACTATTCGTTGACCTAAGACATAGAGAAGATACCATAAATATAGTGGCCTATTGTCAGAGCCTTCATCGACTATTATGCACAGTTCAAAACAAACAGCAAGGGCTGTTGTCCAGTGGTACTGTGGTGCTTTTTTGCAATACTACTTTCCTGCTTTGTGCTGTTTTGTCAAAGGATTTTCTTTGGCAGTTTACGGCCGTAGTCTTTGAGCACTCCTCTTACAGCCTGGACTTGACCCTTAGTGATTACCATCTCTTTTCTAAATTAAAGGTTTTTTTTTGGGTAGAAGGCACTATGACAATGACAGTTAACTGAAACAGGAAATACAATGTATCCTAGTAACATAGGCCTATCTTTTTGCTGCAAATAATGACAAAGCCTGACATGAAAGCAACTCTTGATGTTGATGAAACTGCAATAGCTGAATCCAACTGCCTTGGCTTTCATTTTTTTACACATTTCTCAACTACTTTTGAAAAAAATTTTAATGGCAACATTAACAAGTGTTACATCACTGTACCTGTCTTCTTAAGAGTTTTCAAATGCCTTTGAAATACATTGTTGCATAAAAAAACATACTTGCTTCACTATCTTATTTGATACAAAATTTAGAGTATTTAGATCACATGCCCCTCTGCACATTGTCAATTGCTGAAAACTTCCATTTCATTACCTTGCACTATACAGGAAATAAAAGGGATGTTAAGTCTTATGTGACTTGCCCTGTATATATTTTCACAGATGTACTATTGTAATAATTTTTTAAATTGTGTACAGAAAACAGTAACTTCTTTTGTTTCTTCCAGGTTGGTAAAAGTAATGTCACTCAGGACCACAGAAAAGATGAAGATGAGACCATGATACCAGTTGATACAGAATGTTATTTCGTGGCACCCAATTGCAACGAATTAGATGATTTGAAAGAAGAGACAAGAAACTGCTTGAAGAAAGTGCAAGAATTGAGTAATATGGCGAATTTATTTATAAAAAGTTTCAAATTTCAGAACTGTTGCTATTCAGAACCGGTGATATCTTGCACAAAATTGCAACAGCTTTCAGTTTCTGTTACAGATGTAACAGAACCTCCTCTCATCCCTGGTGTCCTAGACAGATTGTGTGCAACTTATGAGGAACCAGTTAGTGAGAATTTCAATTATGTTTTAAAATTCAATTTGGTCTGTAACATAGACCAGTTTTTATCAGACTTGCATTTATCACCAGAGTATGAAGACACAAATAAAAGATATTTTCATGATATTGATTCCACACAATCTCATTTTCATGAAATTAAACTACCGTGTCTTTCAAATATTAGCAGTCACACTGCAATAGATTTAGAAGTCCCTAGTACATCAAAGGCAGCTTTTGAAAATATTTCATATACACAAATTAAAAGTAGTAATGACAGCATAAACTGTAACAAAAATTCAGATTTCAAAACTGCAGAAGAAACATCAGTTCACGTAAGCCCCTTAAGTGATAAAATATTTAATTACTCAGATATAGGTTCAGATATAGGTGATTCATCCCCAGTACTCTCCCAGAAGGTACGAAAAGATCCAGTCTGTTCCACCCCAAAAATTAGTAAGAGAACATTATTCAAGATAGAAAATCCTACTCACACTTTTACTAGTGGTTCAAAGCTTGCCCTGAAAAGTAATCACAAAGATACAAGTACAAGAGAAGAAATAAAAACAGAAAATGCTTTAGAAGTACATGACTCAAAATTAAAGGATGGACTAAATTTCATGTTTAAATTAGTCCCAGAGGAGGAAGAATTACTTTTCAGTGGTATAGACAGTGACACTGCTGATGAAGAATCAGTAACTCAACACACACAGCAGTCTAACAGCCAACAAGTCCTTCCTGATGTAGAATCCATAACACATTGCACAAAACAATCTAAAATCCAAAAAGTCTGTGCTGATGAAGAATCAGAAGCTCAACACACAGATCAAGCCAAAAGGCAAGAAATCTTCAATTCACCTTGCAGAATGGTTACTGAACATTTTGTTGGAGGAAGTGGAATGGAAAAACCTGAGACAGAACCACAAAAATGCATTTCACTCTCTTCAGATTCTGGAGACAGTGAAATATGCAAGAAACCGTATAAAAAAAACGTTGGGTGTTTTCGTAGTAGTACTTCACTTAGTGAAACAGAATCAATATTTAACTGGTATTCTAGTATGCAACATGAAGGAAACAAGGCAGAGCCTAAAATTTCTCACAATAAGTGGTGTCCTGGAAGTACTTCTCCAAGTGATACAGAGGCAATAACGGACAAATATTCTAATGCACACCAGGGAGAAAAAAAGACATCAACTAAAATGTCTCACAGCAATAAAAAAACAACTGCTAATCAGGAAACAAAAACAAATCCTTCTACATACATGAAGAGGTGTGATACAGAGAATGAAGATAGTTCTGCATCACATTCTACACATGACGGTAGTGATTCATCATCATTAGATGGTGTATTTGTGTGCAACAAGCAAACCAGCATAAATCATCGAAAGACACACTCAAGAAAAACAGCTGTACTAGAGGATAACCAGGCAAAAAATGGAAAAGAGAAACATAAGCATGTAAGTTTCATCCTATTTTTAGTTAATGCTGCTGTTCACCTCAAAGTCAAACTCTAGAAATCTAGACATTTTTGATAGTAGTAGGGACACTCATATTATTTTAAAATGTGTGAGAACTATTTCGTTACAACTAGTGTGTAAGTGCAGCAGACAGTAAACAGCTTATGACCATAGTGTGTATATTAATTTGAGTTCAATTATGTTATTTAAGTCTAAAGATGCATTTATAAATTTAACATTCAAATATATGTCCTGTTTTACTACTAGATCTGTTTCTGAGAAAATGTTTACTGGTATATGTAATCTCAATACTGTTCTGTTTCCACGCCAATACCTAGTTTTATAGTTTTTAAGTTATCATTATTACTTGTGGCTTTTTTAAATTTGTTCCATCATTTTTGCAGTTCTGATTAATTCTATTGTTTACTGGATGAAATTATAAAACTATTTTTTGTATTCTTTTTTGTCCATTGGCATTACTTAGAATGATACTTTTGATGGTTAATAATTATGAAAAAGGAAGCAGATATCGGTGAAGGCAATGCAGCCTATGTGATGTAGAGAAAAAAATCTCTCAAAAACAGATATGAGTAATGAGAAAACCACATAGAAATGACCATGTCATGAAACAGAAATGTCATTCCTTAATACTGCATGTGGTTGCATTATAAGTTGACCAATCACCAGTTCGCTATCATCCAATGAATAAACGAGTATGCCAAAATTTTGCAGGTGCTTATGTGTGGTCATTATTCTCCTGATTGCTGGACACTATACGCTAGGTACTGACTGACTGTGAAGCTAGGTGAATGAAACTGTATCTCACCTATGCATTATATTTTGTCCAAATCCCAATTTTATTCATGATCTGCTCAAATTTCTGTCAGACATCACTAACTCCAGATGAACTACTACTTGGCCGAGGGACTGATGACTTCACTGTTTAGTCCCTCAACCCCCAGCCATCCAAGTCTAAACTTTTGTTGCACAGCAACCCTGTTCCCTGGTGCACTAATAAATTTTCAAGGCTCGACACAAACAGTAAGAGAACCAAGTCCAACTCAGACTATGCCACAATCATATCTAAAGCACACAGAGAGAGCAAATATTGCAAAACCAGGGCAACACTTATAACTCATTGCCACACAGCGAATGGAGTCATAGCAAGGAGCGCAAATGGTGCAGTATGACAGCATCCAGAATGTCATTCTGCAAACTCTACAATATGGACTGATGACATGTATCATCCTAACAATGCCGCTCCAAGGCATTCTAGTACTGATTGGGGCAGAGAAAAATGTCCGTAATGGTGATATCACGGTGTGGACAGGACTGCTGACACCTCTGGTTAAAAGAGGGCAAATGGCCACCTACCATGCTATAATGATGGTTCAGTGATGTCCTGACATGATGTTTGGATTTAAATACCCCTGCTTCAGATGTCTTGTCCTTAGTGCCTGGACATTCTATCTGTGTCACCAATGCCAATGGAATGACAGTCTTGCTAGTTACAGATTAACTCTATAAGTGAACTGTGATGTGCTGCTTGCTGTCTGTTTCAAGACTCTATCTACAAGACTGCAGCCGGCCACCTGTGGTTGGACTTCATTGCTCCACACTGCCATTACAGATGGATCACAGCTGTGACTGATGGAAAATGCAGACTTGCTGGGCATTCCCAGCCAAACCAACTGACTGCATGCAGCCATGTTGTTGCCAGCCTCTATCTTCTGCTTGCTGGCCTCCCAGGTTGTGTGGCTGCTGCCTTCCTGGCTATATGCTGTATATGCTTAGGGAGCCTGGAGCCTTTTGCTTCTCTTTCATGACAGTGGCCATCCAGAAGATGCTGTGGGTACAGGTCTAAGTGTGCATCATCTACGAGAGTGCTGAGACCCTTTGTATCAACAGAGGCATGTCCATATGTTGTCCTGCTAGCCTCTGTTACTGCACCCCACTGTCAGGCAGCCTGCCTGACAAGCTATGTGAGCTGTTGGATTGCTGATTGAGCAGCCCCCAGCGCAGACTGAATTCATTGGAGGAATCACATTAATAAAATGTTATTACAGGTACCAGTGTTTCACTGGTGCCTTCAGCTGTAAGACTTTATCATTCACCAGCCTTCAGAGCTTGATCTCAGTCACTTGTAATATTACCGCCTCACCTGTTGAACCTCAATTCCCACTGACCTCCTGACCTGAGGTCAGTACCGAAATGGGCTCCATGACGACTAGTGTATAGAAATAGGAGTCTCGCCATCTGTCGTCATCACAACCTACGTACAGGAGTGGTCTTCACAACACCAGACATTGTCATCACTAGTCATTACATGAACATCACTGCAGTCAACTTCTGTCAACTTGTAACCTGCAATTCCAAATGAAGGGTGGTGATTGAGAAGGTGTTTTTCTCATTGTATAATTTGTTGGCTGTGGTAGATCGCAAAGACATTCATTTCAATTTGAAAGTAACTCTGGTACAGTATCGCTAACCTCATGACCTCTCCAAGTTCAGAGGCAACTGTCACGAAATATATTTGATGCCTTTTAGGTGAGCATTTTGTAATCTTCCTGGGCACAAGGTGCTGTGTACCAAGGCTGTTCCAGTCAGATGTTTTACTTGATGATGTTGGGGTCCTTTGGCATGAGATTGTAACAAATGTAGATGGGCTATGATACACCATAAGCATTAGAGTAACTCCCTTTGTATTATGTACCTTAAATTTGAACCTGGTGTTAACTTCCCTTGTACAATTGTTTGGCTTGACACTAATAGCATAGGCAATATGCCAATGGAAACCTTTTCCACTAATGTGAGTGATTCTCTTACCGCGATGACAGAACAGATTGTTAGATAACAAGCTGCACTAGAGCAGAAAAGTGGGGAACCGGGACATTACAGAACCGAAGCAGAACCACTGCAAGCTAACAAGGAATAGCCACCAGGACAATTTCAGAAATTAAAGTTATGCAAAGTGTGCCCTCTCCTCCTATCAATCCTGTGGTAGCAAATTTAATAACATCTTTTTTTATCAATGTACCAGAGGACACAACTGTATTTCGGGGTGTTGGTCTGATGAAACATGCCTTTGTATAACCAATTTACAACTGATTGGGGAAGGTAAAGCATATGTCACATTCCATAAAACTTTGAGGGGTGCACAGATATCTACACCTACATCTACATGGAGACTGCAAATCACACTCAAGTGCCTGGCAGAGGGTTCATCAATCCAACTTCATAATAATTATCTATTATCCTAGTGTTGAACAGCGCACAGGAAACACAGACACGGACTTTGCATTCGAGCTCTGATTTCCCTTATTTTATCGTGATGATCATTTCTCCTTATGTAGGTCAGTGTCAACAAAATATTTTCACATTCAGAGGAGAAAGTTGGTGATTGAAATTTCGTGTTGTTTTAATGATGTCCACCACAAATTCTGTATCGTTTCAGTGACACTCTCTCCCTTATTTCATGACAACACAAAACATGCTGCCCTTCTTTCAACTTTCTCAATTTACTCCATTAATTCTACCCGGTAAGGATCCCACGCCACACAGCAGTACTCTAAAAAGAGGATGGACAAGCATAGTGCAGGCAGTGTCCTAGTAGATCTCTTACATTTTTAAGTGTTCTGCCAATATACAGTCTTTGTTTTGCCCTCCCCACAATATTTTATGTGTGTTCTTTCCAATTTAAGTTATTTGTAACTGTAATTACTAGGTATTTAGTTGAATTTACAGCCTTTAAATTTGACTGATTTATCATGTAACAGAAGTTTAACTGATTCCTTTTAGCACTCATGTGGATGACCTCACACTTTCTGTTATTTAGGATCAATTGTCAATTTTTGCACCATACAAATATCTTTTTTAAATCCTTTTGAAATTTGTTTTGCTCTTCTGGTGACTTTACTGGACAATAAACGACAGCATCATCTGCAAACAACCTAAGACAACTGCTCAGATTGTCTCCTAAATTGTTTATATGGATAAGGAACAGAAGAGGCTTGTAACACTACCTCAGGGAATGCCAGAAATCACTCCTGTTTTACTCTTTGACTTTCTGTCAATTTTTACGAACTGTGAACTCTCTCACAGGAAATCACAAATCCAATCACGTAACTGAGACGATATTCCATAGCATGCAATTTCACAACATGTGTGGTATAGTGTCAAAAGCCTTCTGGAAATCTAGAAATACCTAATCAATTTTAAATCCCTTATCTGTAGCACTCAGCACTTTGTGCGTGTAAAGAGCCAGTTGTGTGTCACAAGAACGATTTTTTCTGAATCTGTATTGACTGTGTGTCAATAGATGTTCTCTTCAAGGTACTTCATAATGATTGAACACAGTACATGTTCCAAAATCATGCTGCATATTGGCATTAATGATGTGGGACTGTAATTTAGTGGATTACTCATATTGGTGTGACCTGTGCAACTTTCCAGTCTTTGGGTACATATCTTTCGCCGAGCAAGCAGTTGTATCTAATTAATATGCAGTCTGGACTGGAAGACTTGCTTTTGTTAAGTGATTTAATTTGCTTCACTACTCCGAGGATATCTACGTCTAAGTTACTCATGTTGGCAACAGTTTCTTGATTCAAATCGTGGATTATTTATTTCATCTTCTTTGGCAAAGGAATTTCGCAAGGGCGTGTTTAGTAACTCTGCTTTGGCACCACTGTCATCGATCATATTTCCATTTCTGTCGTGCAGAGAAGGCATTGATTGTGTCTTGCTGCTAGCATACCATACATACAACCAAAGTCCCTTTGGATTTTCTGCTACATCTCGAGACAAAGTTTCATTGTGGAACTATAATAAGCATCTTGCATTGATGACAGCATGAAATTTGGGGCTTTAGTAAAAGATCGCGAGTCTTGGAGATTTGATATTCATTTAAATTTGGTATGCTTTTTTCATTCTTTCTGCAACAGTTCTGTCACCTGTTTTGTGTACCAAGGAGGATCAGCTCCATTGTTTGTTAATTTATTAGGTATAAGTCTCGAATTCAAGCCACATCTGGTCTACACTCACATTGTTAATTTGGAAAGGTAGAGATTCTCTCTCGGAAAGACGACAAAAGAATTTTTATCTGTTTTTTGAATAGGTACATTTTTTGTGTAGTTTTGGAGGATTTGGGAGTTACTATATTCCAGTCTCACTACGACAATCCTGTGTTCACTAATCCCTGTACCTGTTTTGATGTTCATCATTAACACTGGATTATTTCTTGCTGAGAGGTCAAGTGTGTTGTCACAACCATTTACTATACGCTTGGGCTCAAGAACTAACTGCTTGAAATAATTTTCAGAGAAGGCATTTAACACAATTTCAGATGATGATTTATGCGTACCTCCTGGTTTAAACATGTATTTTCGCCAAAATATCAAGGGTAAATTAAAGTCACCCCCAAATGTAATTGTTTGAGTCGGGTAGGTGTTCGAAATTAAACTCAAATTATCTTTGAACCTTTCAGCAATTGTATCATTTTAGTTGGCAGGTCAGTAAAAGTATCCAATTACTATTTTATTCTAGTTGCTAAGAATGGCCTTTATGCATGCTAACTCACAGAAACTATCTACTTCAATTTTGCAATGAGGTAAACTATATCAAACAGCAACAAACATGCCACCACCAACTGCGTTTAGCCGGCCGCGGTGGCCGTGCGGTTCTGGCGCTGCAGTCCGGAACCGCGGGACTGCTACGGTCGCAGGTTTGAATCCTGCCTCGGGCATGGATGTTTGTGATGTCCTTAGGTTAGTTAGGTTTAAGTAGTTCTAAGTTCTAGGGGACTTATGACCTAAGATGTTGAGTACCATAGTGCTCAGAGCCATTTGAACTTTTTTTTTTTTTAATTGCATTTAGCCTATCCTTTCAGAACATGATTAAATTCTTTGCAAATCTTTCAGCTTTAGTCAGCTTTCAGTGCCTGTAACAATTTGAGCATCAGTGCTTTCTATTAGCGCTTGGAGTTCTGGCATTTTCCCAACACTGCTCTGAAAGTTTACAATTATTATCCTGATAGTTCCTTTCTCTACATTCTTCCTTTGTTCCACCTGCACCCTTTGAGGCTGAAGCCCTTTTTGTGTTTACCCGAGACCCTCTAACCTAAAAAACCACTCAGCCCATATCACACAGCCACTGCTACCCATGTAGCTGCCTCCTGTGTGTAGTGGACTCCTGACCTATTCAGCAGAACTCGAAACCCAACCACCCTATGGCGCAAGTCGAGGAATCTGCCGACTATATGGTTGCAGAACCATCTGAGCCTCTGACTTAGACCCTCCACTTGGCTCTGTACCGGAGGTCCACAATCAGTCCTGTCGACTGTGCTGCAAATGGTGAGCTCTGCTTTCATCTCGCAAGCAAGACTGGCAGCCTTTACCACTTCTGTCAGCTGCTTGAAACCAGAGAGAATCTTTTCTGGTCCAAAGTGACACACATCATTGGTACCAATGTGGGCCACCACATGCATTGGCTGCACCTTGTACTCTTAATGGCATCCGGAAGGACCCATTCCACATCTGGAATGATTCCACCCAGTATGCACCCGGAGTGCACACTGACTTTCTTCTCCTCCTTGGTACCCATGTCCTTAAGGGACCCATAGCATGCATAAAATTGGAGCTCCCAACTACCAGTAATCCCATATTCTGTGATTGTCCAGATCTCGTAGGCTCAGGTGTCCCCTCTGAAACAGGAGAGATGACTGCATCTGCAACTGCGGATATTCCTGTGTAGATACACTGGACCTCAGCACTCCCAAAGATGATGTGTTCTTAGACCTGTATCCGCAGCTCTTTCTGGATGGAGGATGTCATGATGGCAGAAGGGCAGGGCTCCCTCAGCGCACAAAGCGTACAGCAAGGAAAGCAGTACACATACAACCTGGAGGCCAGTAAGCAGAAGATGTCTGTTTGCTCTCAGTTGGTTTCGCCCATTCACCAGAGGAAGGCCCATTAGGCCCACACCTTCTGTCAGTCACAGCTATGATCCATCTTCAGTGGCATGTGGAGTGATGAAGCCCAACCACAAGGGGCACCCCCCTGCGGGTTCGGGGGTACGAATAGGCGCGCGGTATTCCTGCCTGTCGTAAGAGGCGACTAAAAGGAGTCTCAACCTTTTCGGCCTTATATGATGGTCCCCTCTCGGGTTTGACCTCCATCTTTCTAAATTGTTCCGAAGAGCGAGCCAATTGCGGAAGGGCGCCTTACATGGTGCACTGTATCTGTCGTGCATTGAGACCTTTAGCCGGCTTTCTGTTCGTTGCAATGGTGTCCCGCTCGTTTTCCATCTCTTGGGCGAGGATACGTCCCTGGGTGCGATTACCACACTGCACTGTGCAGTGTTGCTTTTTGCTGCGACAACGACCTTCTACATTTTTGCACCTAAGATCCAGCACGGTAGCCAGTCCGTTGTGGTGGGGCCGCCATGTACCCTGTTGGTTGTAGCCCCCTGACAACACAGGGATCGCTCTACTGATGCCTGCACCGTTTACTCACCATGTATGCCAAGGAGTAGATGCCCATCTCCCTGGGGCATCAGGACTCCCGGCAATGGCCATCCTGCCAGGTGGCTCTTGCTGTGGCTGGGTGGCGCCCATGGGGAGGGCCCTTGGTCGAGTAGGTGGCATCAGGGCGGATGTCCCGCAATGAAGCATGGTACATCATCTCTTGCTGGTGGCCAGCCATCAGCAGTCTCTAAGTGTTCAAGGGCTCATTTTAAAGCTAAATGACCCCATATCGTTCCCATCCCTGGCCACACCACGGGAGGAACGAAAGGCAATGAATGATAGTGACATGTATTCGCCCAGGTATCTCATCTGTACCAGAGCTGATGGGGAATCCTTTGTATCCATGAAGCCTCGGTTCTTTGTAGAGCATTTGAAGGACAAGTTTGGGGAGGTGGAGGGCTTGTCTAAAATGTGCTCTGGGTCAGTTTTGATAAAAACAGCATCCTCCGCCCAGTCACGCAGGTTGCTTGCTTGTGACAAGTTGGGGGATGTTAACATTACCATCACACCACATAAGAGTTTAAATATGTTCCAGGGTGTCATTTTCCATAGGGACCTACTTCTGCAGTCTGATGACGAGCTGCGCGCCAACTTAGAGCGTAGAGGTGTTCATTTCGTCCGGCGTGTTCATCGGGGTCCGAGGGACAATCAAGTTGCTACCGGTGCCTTCATCTTGGCCTTCGAAGGTGATACATTACCGGAGAAGGTCAAGGTGATGGTCTACAATTGTGACGTCAAGCCCTATATCCCTCCCCCAATGTGGTGCTTTAAGTGCTGGAAGTTCGGCCATATGTCTTCCCACTGTACTTCCAGCCTCACATGTCGAGATTGCGGACACCCATCTCATCCCGATACTCCATGTGCTCCGCCTCCCATCTGTGTCAACTGTGGAGAGCCTATTCACCTTGCTCGCCAGACTGCAGGATCTTACAGAAATAATGCTAATTAATGGTATATAAGACCCTGGACCGACTGACTTACATTGAGGCTAAGCGGAAATTTGAACGGCTACATCCCGTGCGCATGATGTCATCTTATGCCTCCACTGTCACTCCTGCTCCAGCTCTTTAGCTGTACGACAGACAGTCAGCTCTCAGCGTCAGAGGACCTCACCTGCCCCCTTGACGATGGGGCCCCTTCTCTTGCTGTTGCTCCCACACCGTCTACCTCGGGAGCAGCATCCACTAAACCACCGGGGGGGGGGGGGGGGGGGGGGGGGGCACCAGTCCCCACTTCTAAGCCGGAGAAGCATAAGTCTTCTTCGGCTTCTCTCGCTCGGAAGGTATCCCTTGGGTCACTCTTTTCCCAGGTTCCTACCAGCGGCACAGCAGACACCAACCAGTGGCTGAAGAAGCCACAGATCGCTGGTCGTCGAGCTTCGCGAACATCTTTGGTTCCGGAGACTGACACCAATCAGCCCTCTCAATAATGGCAACCGAAGGAACAGCGAGAGAAAACGACATTGAAGCCCCGTAAGACCAAGGCACCTGCGATGGCTCCTACTCCACCGCTACCTACAAGCTCTGCGTCTGAGGATGAGGTGGAGATTCTTGCGTCTGCTGAGGACCTCAATCTCGCCAGTCCCTCAGACGCAATGGATAGCATTTGCACTGGTGCTCCATCGGAGGCAGCAGGTGACCCAGCGGCGTAATCTGCCTTCCCAGTCCTGTCACGCCTTTCTCAGCCATGGACAACACCATCCTACAGTGGAACTACAGCGGTTTCTTCCACCATCTAGCTGAGCTCTGCCAACTTATCAGCTTTCACCCTTTCCTCTGCATTGCTCTGCAGGAAACTTCCGGCAATGTGGACCCCCGCCCTCCGTGGCTATCGGGGTTGTTAAAAGAACTGGGCAGCTTATGAAAGGATGTCTGGTGGCGTCTGCATATATGTCCTGAACTCTCTTCACAGCGAGTCTGTCCCTCTCCAAACACCTTTAGAGGCTGTCGCTGTTCGGGTGTGGACACCTCAGGCTGTTACCGTCTGCAGTCTTTACCTTTCACCGAATGGTGATGTCGCGCAGCATGTCCTGGCTGCTCTGATAGCCCAATTGCCGCCACCTTTCTTGTTACTGGGCGACTTTAACGCCCTTATCCATCTGTGGGGTAGGTCAGTGGCAACAGGTCGAGGCGCCATCGTTGAGCTTTTATTGGCGCAGCTCGATCTCTCGATATTAAATGATGGTGCCTTCACACACTTCAGTGTGGCGCATGGCACATACTCCGCCATTGACCTTTCGATCTGTAGCCCTAGCCTCTTATCGTCTGTCCAATGGAGAGTGCATGACGACCTGTGTGGTAGTGACCACTTTCCGATCTTTCTGTCACTGCCACAGCGTCAGTCTTCTGGGCGTCCTAGCAGATGGGCTTTGAATAAGGCTGACTGGGACTTGTTCTCCTCCACTGCTGCTATTGAGCCTCTGTCTAACGATGACATTGATGCAGTGGTTCAACCGGTCACCACTGGCATCGTTACTGGCACCGAATCTGCCATTGCCCGTTCTTCTGGGTCCCCTCGGCGGCGCTGTGCCTTGGTGGTTGCCTGAGATCGCTGAAGCGATTAAAGCTCGCCGGCAGGTGCTCCAGGGTCACAAGCGACATCCCTCAATCGAACACCTTATCGACTTCAAACGGCTGCGTGCGCGAGCCCGCCGCATTATCCGCCAATGCAAGCAGGAGTGCTGGGAGCGGTATGTGTCCACCATTGGCCTCCATGTCACTCCATCGCAGGTCTGGGCCAAGATTCGACGCCTCTATGGCTATCAGAACCCTGTCAGCGTCCCTGCGCTCTCACTGAATGGAGCAGTTTGTACTGACTCCGATGTCATTGCAAACGGCTTGGCAGAGCACTTTGCTCTGAATTCCGCTTCTGCCAACTACCCCTTGGGCTTCCGCTCCATTAAAGAGCGGATAGAATGTCGAAGTCTTTCTTTTCACACCCACCATCCTGAATTGTACAATGTTCCATTCAGTGAGTGGTAATTTCGCAGTGCCCTCGCCGCTTGTCCTGATACCGCTCCTGGGCCAGATAGCATCCACTCTCAGATGCTGAAATACCTTTCAGTGAACTGCCAGTGACGCCTCCTCGACCTTTACAACCGTATTTGGGTCAAGGGTGAGTTTCCGTCGCAATGGCGGGAAAGTCTTGTTGTCCCAATTTTGAAACCAGGGAAGAACCCTTTGGAGGTGGACAGCTACCGCCCCATTAGCCTCACCAACGTTCTTTGCAAGTTGCTTGAACGGATGGTGAGCCGGCGCTTGAATTGGGTACTGGAGTCTCGGGGCCTTCTGGCTCCGTCTCAGGGTGGGTTCCGTAAAGGCCGCTCTGCCGCCGACAATCTGGTGAGCTTGGAGTCGGCCATCTGTACTGCCTTTGCCCGCCATCAGCATCTGGTCGCTGTCTTTTTCGACATGCGGAAGGCGTATGATACGACATGGTGTCATCACATCGTTTCTACGCTTCATGGATTGGGTCTTCGGGGCCCTCTGCCGATCTATATCCGCAATTTTCTGTCATATCGTACCTTCCACGTGCACGTCATGGCCTCATATAGTTCCTCCCAAGTCCAGGAGAACGGTGTGCCACAGGGTTCTGTTCTAAGTGTCTGCCTGTTTTTAATAGCCATTAACGGGCTCGCTGCTACCGTGAGAAATTCTGTCTCCGCTTCCCTGTATGCTGACGACTTCTGCCTTTACTATAGCTCTATTGGCATTGCAGCTGCTGAACGTCAGCTACAGAGCGCAATCCGCAAGGCGCAGTCTTGGGCTGTAGTGCATGGTTCTCAGTTTTCGGCAGCCAATACCTGCGTTATGCATTTCTGCCGGCAACGCACTGTTCACCCAGAGCCGCATCTTTATCTTGACAGCGAGCTTCTTACAGTGGTAGAGTCACATAAGTTTTTGGGGGTGGTTTTTGATGCCCGGTTGACTTGGCTGCCTCATATTCGGCAGCTTAAACAGGCGTGTTGGCGGTATCTAAATGCTAAACGATGCCTGAGCCACACCAGGTGGGGCGCCGACCGATCTACTCTCCTACGGCTTTACCAGGCATTAATCCAGTCCCGTCTGGACTATGGGAGTCTGGCTTATGGCTCAGCATCCCCATCTGCGTTGCGGGTGCTGGACCCAATACTACACAGCGGGATACGACTTGCCACTGGTGCTTTCCGGACCAGCCCGCTGTGGACAGCATACTAGTGGAGGCTGGTGTCCCTCCCCTGCGGTTACGGTGCCAACGTTTGCTGGCCGCTTATGCTGCCCATGTTTTTAGCTTGCCTGGGCATCCCAACTATCGTCTCCTGTTCCTGCAATCGGTTGTCCATCTGCCAGAACGTCGGCCCCGGTCAGGTTGTACGATCGCGGTCCGAGTCAAAGAGCTTCTTTCCGGGCTTAGGGTTCTCACTGTTACACCTCCTTTCCAGGCCACATTGCGTACACCCCCACGGTGTGTTCCTTGACCTTGCCTTCAGCTCGACTTGGCACAGGGCTTAAAGGACTCAGTCCCTCCAGAGGCCTTCCGCCGCCGCTTTTATTCCATCCTGGCCACGTATCAGGGCTCTGGCGTTGTATACACTGATGGTTCGATGGTTGCTGGTTGTGTTGGTTATGTGCTAACTCTAGGGGACCATTCCGAACAACGCTCCTTGTCAGATGGCTGCAGCGTTTACACTGCTGAGCTGGTCGCCATCTTTCAAGCCCTAGAGTATATCCGCTCCTGCTCAGGTGAGTCCTTCGTTATCTGTAGCGATTCCCTGAGCGGTTTACGAGCTCTCGACCAGTGTTTCCCTCATTCTCGTCTGGTGATGGCTATCCTGGAGTCCCTGCATACTCTTGCGCGTTGCGGCCGCTCTGTGGTCTTCGTGTGGACCCCAGGCCATGTTGGGATACCCAGCAATGAGAATGTTGACCGCCTGGCAAAAGAGGCCACCAGTAAACCATCTCTGGACATTGGCCTCCCAGAGACAGATTTGCGAGCGTTCCTACGCAGCAAAATTCTGGACCTTTGGGACACTGAATGGCGCGCCCTGCCTTCACGAAACAAACTTCGGACCATCAAGGAGGCTACCGGTGTGTGGCCTCTCGCAAGGAGTCTGTTGTCCTCTGCCGGCTGCACATTGGGCACACATGGCTGACGCACGGCCACCTATTGCGACGTGAGGACCCACCTTTCTGTCGCTGCGGCTCCATTTTGACAGTGGTCCACATTTTATTGGACTGTCCACTTTTAGCTGTGCTCAGACAGTTGTTCGCACTGCCTGACACGCTCCCTGTGCTTTTAACAGATGACTCTGTAATGGCTGACTTAGTTTTACGTTTTATTCGGTCAGGGGGTTTTTATCATTTAATCTGAGTGTTTTTGTTTTATTTTATTGTTTTGTGTTGATTCTGGCCTGTGGCCTACGATTTTAAACTGAGTTTTTAATGTGTTCTCGGTGGTTGGCTTTTCCTTTTTTATCCCTATGGTCGGCCAACCACCGCCACACACTGTGTGGTTTTACTTTGTTTTGTCTGTTCTTTGTCTGAGTATTTCTTTTCCTGTGTCTGTCTGCCGTCTTTCCTGTTGTACGTTTTTCTTCTCTTTGGGTGGGTGGTTTTTTTTACCTGTAGAGTTAATCTGTAACTAGTGAGACTGTCATTCCATCAGGATCAGTGACACAAATAGACTGGCCAGACACTAAGCACAAGATGTCTGAAACAGAGTTATTTAAAGCCAGACATCACATCATTGTTGAAGCCTTGTAATGGCAGAGTAACAGTATTAAATCATAAGTGAATTTTATCATCATGTTTTAAACTTTAGCTTAAGAAACGCTCTATTCCGTATACTGACTAGGTGCTTATAAGTAGAATAAATAAATGAAATAGAGAAATGTTCATAGAGAGGTACAGTGTATAGTGAATTACTTTCGTTGATGAATTATCGTTTCAGAAGAATCAGAAAAAAATTCTCCTTTAGAAACAGCAGTTTCATGTTATCTATGGATCTAAATGCCAAATTTGATCCGTTCTTAACTTTTCATATGGATCGGACTAAAAGATCTTGCACAGTAAAATACATGGTGTCATATAACACACAGAGATAATTTACTGGCACAATGGGAAAGTCTGCAAGGCCACAGATATTCAAGGACATAAGTGAATGTAAATATTTCACAATAATTGTAGACTCAGCTGCTGAAGATTCAGACTGCAGTCAATTAGGTTTTACCATTCATTTTGTGGGGAAGACAGTGTACCACAGTTTACTGTTTCCAGGTAACCTCCATGCTTCATTTTCTCAAACCACATGAATTATGTATGTAAAACTTGTGTTACATATACATTACATTATTTCTATTCATGGAGCTGTATCACGTGGAGAAATTCGGTGATGTGGAAGGAAATGAAAGGATGTACATCTTATTAAATTAACCCTAAAAGTGTACATCGGAGTCAGTCTGACCCTGTAGTAGTTTGTTTGTTTCTCTGGGTGCACCATTGCACATACACACAGCCTGCTGCCACCAGTATAATTTCAGCATTGAATGAGGCCTAGTTGAGGTGAACATTCGAAGTTGTGAGACATTGTTATTTAATTAATTTGTGTAGAAATATTTGCTGTAGAGTCATTGTGACCCCAGAGTACACATCGTGTAAGTATTCAGTAGCAGAGGGTGAAGGACATTTTTGTGAAAATGGCATGTAGAAATCACATTTTTACTAACAGAATATGTTACACAGGAAGCATTGTTAGAACAACTCAGTTGTAAAAGTGGTGTAAGAGACTTTCATGATGCAAGTTATTCTGAAGCTGGTGCTTCTGCAACAGTTATGGACAATAGTGAAACGGGCCAGTCTGCTGAGTTTCAGACAGCGATGAAGAAAATACAGTCATCCACAGTCATTATTTTAATGTGGCTTTCCCTAATAGGAAAGGCCTGCCAGTTACCCGTAACATTATAGTCCAAATTCCCAGAGTGTGGAATGAATAAATTTATGAATAAGTGAGAACACTTAAAATATTTGTGTAATATGTACCTTTCATTAAAAGAATAGCATCTTCATCTAAATAAACTGCAAATAAAGTCTTTCCATCTGTATCACTTTTAAATTACATAATTGAAAAGCTTCCACGGCAGTTTTACTTATTCTCTCATTTTGGATATATCTGTCCTAATAGTGATCAAAAAAGTACATGACAGAGTTGGAATAAAATGCTTTTATTATATGAGAGCCACTATTTCGATATAAAGTATTCTATATTCAGGCTGTTTCTCTAGCAAATAATTGAAGGTCACTGTGTCCCAGGTATACCATTTGTGTGACAGATTCAGAGGGTTAAATGACTACGTTGTGAAAACATTAATTATAAGAGTTACTGTAAAGGTACTCTTCAGTGGAGTAGCAGGAGTTTCCCCTTCAGAATCTTCTTTAATTCTGTCCTTCACCACATTTCCTATAAAATATTAAATATTCTCTGACTCATTTTTGTGTTCATGTGCACCCTTGTATATGCCAGCCTAAAGTTCTACATTTTAGATGGTTTACTTCAAATGTAAGAAATGGACAACTGAATTTAAATATGAATGTACTTCTCCTAAAGGTTACACACATGAAAGATTTACCAAAACTGCAACCACAGATGAAAATATCATAAGTCTACAAATGGTGCTGATTGATCAACAGTTATAGGTGTATTAAATAGCAGACTCCATAATCATATTAGAAGAAAGCGTATGGTATATTTCACACAGAGAATCAACTATGAGAGAGCTTTTAGCAAGATGGGTTCTGTATTTGTTGAAGGCTGACAAAAAACAAATATGAAAAGTAATCTGTGTTTTGGGAAATGCAACAGAATTTGTGTACTGGTTTGGTACTATGTGAGTCCACAGCTTCAATATACAGTACATAAATCAAAGCATGGATTGGATGCAACAGAAAAGGCGAAGCCTATTTCATCTGCTAGAAAATCTGTGGCTAATATTTTCTTGGATGCAGAAGGGATTATTTTTGTTGATTACCTTAAAAAGTGTGAGACAGTAACAGATGAATACTACACAAGTCATTTGGATCAAATGGATAAAAAATATAGAGGATGAACCAAAATTCGTGCGCTCAAATGCCACAGTGTTGTTCCTTGTGTACTAAAAATACAGAAAAAAGTCTCTAACAAAATTTTGTTGTGTGCATATTTTCAGTAGAAAATGGACATCAAACAAAGGCAATTGGGCATCACTGTAATAACATGTGTAGCAGATATCCTGATTCAATACTGTGCGACTGTGCTGTCCAGTTAGTGCAGTGGGTAGAGTTTTGCATTAGAGTACTCAGTTTCGATTCTGTATCTAAGGGTAATTTTCTAATTTTATGCTGTGTCATGCGCTATCTGAAATCTTAATTGTTATACAGCATGTACTGTGTGTTTTATACAATAAACACAAAATTATGTAATACCAACACACAAATAGGAGTACAATCATGTTTATTATTCCACTTTTAAAGATGTATTTTGCCTTGAAATGTTTTCTCTTCTTCCAAGCACATCACTACTCCATGTTTTCCAGTCCATTGCCAGCATTGCTTCCATTTTCTTTTATACCCCTTCCCACAAAGTAAAAAGAAAAAGAAAGTGTTGTGCCGCCCTTTGACTTCTTGGTCACTGCTTCCTGTATCCTAAGTAATTCTCTGGGAACCATACAGATCACATATCATCATCATCATCATCTTAATGTATTCTTTTGCAAAAAAAAATGGTGTACCAACTACCATGGTTACCACTTTCATGTCCATTACATTTCTTTAAGATATTACATCATCAGCTATAGATAATTACCAAACTGTGCTACATTTATTCTACTATGCTGATGAATGTGGAAGAACTCGAAGGACGCTTCTAAGCTTCTATTGTGAGTTCGGATGCACCTATGCTATGGAGAATTTAGATAAGCATGGTCCAGCAAGTCACAAATGTTTGGAGATAGAGGAGATCTGATTGAGCATCTGCTCTGAAGACTCCATGCGTTTTGTGGAAGGCACTGTCACTGATAGTGTATTTAAAATATTACAACTGCTTACTCTAACTGAATGTAGTTCGTGAATATTTTTGACATGTCCAATCTGTAACCATTATGTTCAGCATTAAAGATAAGAAATGTAGTTGTAGGCTATTTATTGTTAAAGAAACACAGTGTGCTACTGATTACTGAGCAAATCAAAGTTTAAAAAATTACACCTACAAATGGAATCAAGCTTGAGTACACAAACACAAAACTCAACCCTTTGCACTAACAGGACAGCAGAGTTAAACAGTATTGGATCAGGATACCTTTCATACATGTGATTTCAGTGTTGCCTTCCTTTTTTATCCCAATCTTGCCGAAAAAATACATGGAACAAAATTTTGTTACACTTTTTTTTTCGGTTTGTATACAAGGAATAGACCTATAGCATCCAAGTGCGTGGATTTTGTTTCATCCTGCATGAGAAGAGCAGGATTGGAAGAGGATGATGACAAAATTGTATTAGTGCCCTTGCTAACAAAAGTACTTTGGCATTGGAAAAATTGAGGGATTTGAAGTACTATATCTTGTAACATCCACCCTGTTAATCAAGTGTGGGACCTTCTGACTTTTGCCTACTGCCACATGAAAAAAAAAAAAAAAAAAAAAAGTGGTTCAAAAATATTTGGAGGCTAGAAAGAAGGTATTGGCGGAAAATTAGGGCAATGTTTGCCTAAAATTACCATCTTCAAGAGCCAGGCCAAAATAATTTCCCATGTCTTTGAACAAACTAAATATGACAGCCAGCCTTATTTTCTTCTGATTCTGATCTTACTTGTTACATTGTTTACTTATTATGGCTAACATTTACTAATTTTGAATCCAGTTTTATTTACACACACATCTGTGCTGCTACTGCTGAAGCTGCTGCTGCTACTACTACTACTACTACTACTACTTCTACTTCTACTTCTATTTCTCCTCCTCTCTGTCTCTCCCCCCTCCCCCCTTTCCCTCTCCCTCAGGCATGCCAAAGACGACTTTATTTGTGATGTGTTTTGTTCGTTCCCATTTGTTAGCAATTTATATCAGCAAATATACTGGGATATGTGCAACCACCCTCCTCCTCCTCCTCCTCCTCCTCCTCCAACGTTGCCCCCTCATGAGTTACATCCATTATCCTTTCTCACTGCTTTCACATAGTGTAGTGCACTCATCAGATTGATCAGGATGGGTGTCCAATGCGCATTTGAACTGATGATTTGGCTGTGTACATTCCAGACAATTTCTCAGTTAGTCAGAGACGCTCTTAAATACCTAAATTTATGGAAAATGTGCTTGCAGCCATATACATTAAGGCATGCCAATATTAACATTAATTGTCAATCATGTTGTAAGTAGTCTATGCATAGAACATATGAGTAATAGTAGAAAGTGCTTTGTCAACAAATGGAGCTACATGTGAACCAATTAAATGTTGGTTAAGTTTCCAAAATGTGTTGAAATAGAAGCAGCCATTGTTAAAAATCCAGCAACCTTATGTCAACAGCTTTTTGATAAGTGTCCTAGGAAGATGACTCAGTGGCAAAGATTTTAACATTACATTTGTCCATGCAGTGGTCAGTAGCAATTAATATTTTGCTATGATAATTTATTAATTTTAATATCTGTGGCTGTATACACTTTTTTACTGACTGCAAATATTAAAAATAATATCTTGAACACTGACATTGGTGAGGAGGCACGCAGCTGAGATATCAGTAAAATTAAAACCAGCAGTCCCTAACTGCTTGTCTCCAAGCAGATCCATTGAGGGAATTTTCAATTCAAGTAAATGTTAGCTTTTTTTAAAAATATTGTCGAAAACTTTTTGTAGAATCAAGATACTTTTGGATTAAAGGATGCTACTCACCGATAAACTGAAGCTTTATATTATCAATAGGCACACACAAAAGAAAGAAAACCTGCTAGCTTTTGGAGCTATCATTTGACGAGCTAGAGTAAAACTACACACACACACACACACACACACACACACACACACACACACACACACACACACCTATGCCCTTACATAGTGCTGGTGAACTAAAGATTTTCAGAAAATGGACCTTTTTGTGGTGGGGGTAGTCTTGGGCACTTGGGCAGCTTGGGTAGAGGGAGAAGGACTGGGAGTGAGTGGCTAGCAACTCGGAGGGAAGCAGCCAGTTTGCTGGCTTGGAATGCAGGAGGAAGAAATGCCATGTATATGGACTCAACACGTAATGAAAGATTGTAAGCCCCGGTGTGGAGTGGCGCATGCTGAAGGCAGTGTGGGGATGTTAATTGGTATATGGTATGACTGTTTTCACAGATATCCCAGCCTATCAAGTCTGCAAACACTGCACGCCTTTTTATGTTGGTGTGTCTACCAACCAGCTGTCCACTAGGATGAATGGCCAACACCAAACTGTTGCCAAGAACAGAGTTGACCATCCAGTGGCACAACATGCAGTTTCTCAATTTCAATGGCTGCTTCACAACCCAGGCCATCTGGACCCTCTGCTCCCATAAGGCCACTACATTTGTGCATTAAATGCCGAGTTCACATACATACCACCCACCACTCCCCATTACTAGTTGGCAGACAGGCTGTCCCCTCCGAGCTGCTATCCATTCACCCCCAGTCCTCCCAGTCTCCCACCATCTCCCTCTCTATCTACCCCCTTCCCCCCACCCTACACTATCCCCGCCACAACCAGTCCAACTCACACCAGCACTATGTAGGTGCATAGGTATAGGTGTGTGTGTGTGTGTGTGTGTGTGTGTGTGTGTGTGTGTGTGTGTGTGTCATTTAATCCAAAAGTATTTAGTTTTTCTAAATATTATTTAAATGATAACAATAAATTTTTGCAGATGAAATTGTCTGTCTGCTTTTACGTTTCCTTTTTGTGCTATCATATCAGAGATATTAGTGAGCACATAAAACTGTGTACCGTGGTGTATTAGTTGTCTTATTTCATGTAATTGAAAAGAATTATGGAATTATACTGTGTTTGTTTATAATTTGTGTGTATGAACTTTCAGCATAAGATCAGATTTGTTGATGATGAGTGTAAAGTGTCAATCGCCTCGCTTACAATATCAGAGGATGAAGAATCAGAAGGTAACAGTGAATATGAAGCCAGTTTCTTGAATGAGATTCCATCAGAGGATTCTGATTACATGGTTGGGAAGTATTTAGAATCTGTCAGGTAAGTTATGTTGTTAATAGTTTAGTATTTTAATATAAGCCTCTTCTTTTTTATTTTATTGTTTGCTTATTGTTACTACAGCATGTGCTTAAAAGAAGGCCCCAATTGTAAATTTCACTAGTATGAACTGTAAGCATTGTAGAGTGTTGGTTCAAGGTCCCAATTAATGAGTAACTCAAACAGTTTTAGATAAGTGCATGCGCAAGTACTGCTTTGTTGTTTTCCCACTTATGGTGCCACATAATCAAAATGTGGACTGCTGAACGTAAAGTGTTTTGTGTTCTCCATTTTGCTGAGAGTGAAACTGTAGATTCAGTTCAATTTCCATTTTGTTTACAGTTTATTTGTGATACTCCGTGTCCCAAAAACTTCAGTCGATGGTATAGTTAATTCAAAACAAGTGCTTGTATGTGTAAAAAGAAAAGCTTGGTATCACCGAAAGCGTCCGAAAGGATAATGATCATGTTAGGGCATATTACCTTCATAGTCCTAAGAATTCTGTTCAGAAGGCAAGTCTTGAATTTCTGTTACCAAAGATGACATCATGGAATGTTCTAAAGGAAGATTTACACATGCATCCTTCAGTTGGTATATGTTTTAAAGTTTGATACATGCTTTAAAGTATGTATGTATATTATAACTTTGCAAGTGAAGTGTTGTAGTGGGAAGATAACTTACCCGCTCATGTGAAGTTCAGCGATGAGGCAACTTTACATCCAAGTGGGAAGGTAAATACACACATTGTTCATATCTGGAGAGTCAGAACAACATCATGAACCTGTACAGTACCAAAGGGATTCCCAAAAATTTAATGTTTCCTGCATCGTGTCCTGTCGTCAAGTGTATGGATGCTGCCTGCCCTCCCTCCACCCCCCCCCCCCCCCCAAATCCCTCCCACTGAAGCTATCATAACAGGGAATGCAGCTTTGAATATGTTACAAGAATGGCTCTTTCCCCAATTAAGTGAACCTAGAAACTTCATTCGGCAACAGGATCGAGCCCCTCCCCATTGTCATCTCTTACGAGAATGGTTGAACGTCAAAGTCCCAGACTGTTGGACTGTTCATAATGGTCAATACGATAGAGTTCTTTTCTGCTGGCCTCCACGTTATCCTGACCTCATGCCATGTGATTTTTTTTTCCTTTGGGACTTTATAAAAGATCGTGTTTATGCTCCTCCACTATTTAATGATTTGGCAGAGTTGAGACACGGAACTGAAAGTGCTATTGCTTCCATTACTCTGAACTTCTTAACCAAAGTTTGTAAAGAATTGGTTTTTATGTTGAATGTTTGCCATATAACTGAAGGTGCACATATTGATCATTTGTATGAAAAACTATGTTAGTTTACTTTGAATTTGATGTATGATTCGCTGTGAATAGTCTAAATTACACTGTTATACCATTGAAACTGGGACTGTATTTCCTGGCATCAGAAATGCATCTTGTTATGTAAATATTTCAACATATGACTATGTACCTCCTTTATATCATTTTAATTCACTAGTTTTCACAGATTGTGAAAAAGGAATCTTAACAATGGAAAAAAATTTAGAAAAAGCCAACTAAGTGGCACAATAATAGAGTATGTTGCTGTCGCAATATTACTGTGCAAAGCCATCAGAAAGAAACCAAACACATTGCACTCGGCCTGCAGCACAACCACCATTATCAGTCTCATGTACAGTTTGCCATCACTGGCTGGATTTGCTTGGAATACAAGCCTTGCTTTCGTCTCCAGTCTGTGCACCACCTCTCTGTTGCTATTCTGGCAAGTCTTCTCCTCTCTTCTGAATGCTTTCTTCCACTTCTTTTGGCTACTTGTCCCTTGACCTTTATTCCATGCCTCCTGCTCTCCGTCTTCTTGTGCATCTTCCTGGGCATCCTAATCTCATCCATTTTCCTCACATCCCCATACCATTTTAAATGTTGCCACTCAATCTTCTCTTGTATGGGCTCTTCATGTGTTATCTTCCTAACACATTTATTTCTAATTTTTTTCCCTTTTCGTTTCACCTATCAAATTTGTCAAAAAAATCTTTGTTTCATTTGGTGATGCCTTACTTTATTCACCTTCTTTCATAACCCAGATTTCTGCACCTGCGCAGTGAATTGGTGTATAATACAGAGGGGTCCAAAAAAATGTATCCACTGTTTAAAAGTCCATAACTTGCAAACTAATTGACGGAGTTGCCTCATTTTTAGTGAAAGTGTAGCTTAAAGGCCAACTTAAAGATATCACCGTAGGTGTTCGAAATGGTCGCCATTAACATCCACACGCAAACGATGCCACCGAACTGCAGCACGAACTATTGACTGCAATGCGTTCAGTTGGATATTTGCACATGAATGTATGATGAATTCTTGAAGTTCATCCAATGTGCGTGGCGTTTGTCAATAAACGACGTCCTTTAGTGTTCCCCACAGGTAAAAGTCCAGAGGAGTTAGGTCTGGGGAATGTGGTGGATACTCCACAGCACCTCTACAGCCTATCCATCTTCCTGGTAGATTTTCGTCAAGATACACCCTAACAAGATTTTGGTAGTCGGCTGTGGCACCATCTTGTTGAAAGTAAACTCTTCCGTCTCCATACAAGTCTCGGATGGCAGGTAAAATGGATTTCTGAAGCTTTTGAAGGTACACCTCACTGGTTACTCTGCTGTCAAAGAAGAATGGCCCAATCAAGCCCCTGTAAGAGAACCCACATCACACATTTACTCCTGGCAAATTCACGGCTTTGTCTACATGGATGTTACGATTTTTGGCGGCCCAGTAGATGCAGTTGTGGCAATTTACTGTACCATTGAGTGTGAACTGTGCCTCATCAGACCACACAATCATCTCTGCAAACTCTTCATCGTTGCGCACCATGTTAATAAACGACTTGCAGTACTCCATTCTACGATCTGGGTCGTCCTCGTTCATAGTGTGTAGCAATCGTGGGATGTAGCACTTCCACTCTGCTGTCTTCAAAATTCGCTGAACACTTGAGCGACTCACTCCAGTTTAACGGGCACACTGTCTCACAGACGTCTGTGGTGAGCGAGTGAATTGTTGTAACACACGACAGCAGTTAGCTGGACTTGTTACTGTTACAGGTTGTCCAGATAGCTGTTTGTGCACATCTTTAACACAGCCTTTGGCTTCAAATTTGTCTCGAATGTGATGAACTGTTAAATGTGTCGGTGGCTCTGTTTGATACTCATTTCACCATTGCTGTTGAACCTCATTAATGTTTTCATACTTAAAATACCACTTCAAATCTGACTTCCTTCCATCGAATGTAAGCCTTGCGCCAGCCATGTTTACTCGAGTAACTAGGCGCAACTAAGAACAAAACACTGACTATCTGGCTACTGTCATCTGACAAAACAAAACAACGGAATACAACACTTGTGTGGCGATTTCCGGAACTACAAACTATTACACTACCAAAGATGAGACAACTCCGTCAATTAGTCTGCCATTAATGGACTTTTAAACAGTGGATACATTTTTTTGGACCCCTCTGTATATTTGTTATATCACCTTCTTACTATTCTGGGGGACTTGTTCCATATAATTCATCTCACACTGCTCATAAAGCTATCAGGTTGCCTTGCTATCCTGCATGTCCACTTATCTCTTTGTAATTTCATCCATTTTCCTGTATTATACTCAGCAGGAAGTTGAAGCTTCCCACCTCTATCAGCTGCTTCCCACACTGTGTTGTGTTTATAATACCTGTATCGTTCTTTCTAGTTGTGACCACTAGCTCAAACTTATTTTCAATAAAATTGCAGAAATCCTCTTGCACAACTTACTTCCAAACACCTATTTGCCTCCGTACCTTCTCCTTCTGGTTCCCCCATATTCTCATATCATCTGCACACATCATTGCTGTAATCCTGTCTCCTGTCTCTCTTGCCACTTGTATCATTGCATCACCAACACCACTATGAAAAGTAATGAAGACAGTATATTTTCTTCTTTTAAACTGTGTCAGGTATCCTGTTCTCTCTCTTCCCATGCCTGAAAAACTTACACTTCATTCGTACAATTCCTTTATTTTCAATACCCACTGATTCACCTCATTCCTTTTTTATGACTTCCACACTTTATTTTTGGATACAATGTTATATGTTTTCTCTGAATCCAGGAAAGCCATTGATAGATCTCTCCAATAATAATAATGATGATTCCAGTCTTCCACAGTTTGCAGCTCATCCACCAGAACTGTGTTTCATGATTTCATCCGATATTATTCCTTCAACTCTGCGTCTTTTAGCTTCTATACTATTATTCACCTTCTTGGTTTTCTACTCTTTTTCCTATCTTTATTTTTCTGTTGTTTATTACCATTCAGTGGTCTCAGAAAACGTACAGAAGTTTACAAATCTAATCAGAATAAACTCCACATTTGGCACAGCCACTGACCCACAGCTATTATTGAGTTATTGTTTCAAGTCATCCAGTGGTCTTCTTAGAGGAATTGCTTGCCATAATATTTAGATAATGTTCTACTCATTGGCTGAATTTTTAGATATAAAGTAAGAAAAAAAAAAAAAAAAAAAAAAACTTAATCATTAGTGTCATGCAATATTTTGTGTAATGTAATTTCTTGTACAGACATCTTTTATTAACCTGACACGTTCCACATCATTACGAAGTGTCGTATTCATGATCTATGGAACAAGTATTAATCTAATCTAATCTAATCTAATCAAAACATGCCATGTGGAGTTGCTGTACAACAAGAAAGTTCACACTCAAATAACTTCCAAATAAAATCATTTAAAATTTCCAAACTTTTGCTAACAGGCATAAAACTGTAGTTGTTTCATAATTATGATAAAATAACAAAATACTTCCTTCATCTTAGCTGAAATTTGTGTGGCACATTTCCACATGTTCTTCACAGTAAGGAGCTTAATGAGCAACTCTTTGAGACACAGTAGCACAGTACAAAGCCCTACACTAAAATGCAGGAAATGCTGAATCTTATTGGCTAATGATTTTGACAGACAGCCAGAGAAGCTCCAGCCCTCAAATACTCACAGTGATTTCCAATTCATTCAACAGGGTTACAGAAAGCAAATTATGAAAGAACCTTTGGATTTATGAAACAAAATTTAAGTAAAAAAGAACAAAGTTTGAATTATCCCAAAAAATTATATATAAATGGATTTAATACCTAACTTTCTGTTCTGGCTACTCTTATGCAAAAGATGCACACTGGACATAAGTTACACGACTCATGATTGGACAAAAATTTCCCCACACATACTTACTTTCTATGTAGTTTTCAATAAGATAAGACATTCTCACACTCCACATATGTCTTCCATGCCCTCTCTCACCCACTCTCACACTCTCTATGTCATGCACACAGTCGAACATAATTAGATTATAATTTAGAAATGATTACTTTTAATCATCCAGCTACTGTAAGAAAAGCAAAGAAAATTCTAAAAAGAAATATCTATGAACTGAATCCTTGTTTGGTTATAGTTTTAGATGAGACTATTAGTGAATACATTATAATGATCTCATGTGTGTTCCATTACCAGATGCAAAGTTTGTTTTGTTTGCAGGTGATACATACATTACAACAAGTAGTAAATTAAGTACGGTTTCAGAAATGGCTGCTAATCAAGTTTTCACTGACATTAACAAATGATTTAAAATCGGTTCACTGTCATTAAACTTTGAAAAGACCCATTATATGCAGTTCAGAACCTTTTGGAGATTTGCTTCCACATATGTATAACATATGAAGATATACAGTTCGAAGAGATTGACATTATTAATTTTCTGGGATTACAACTCAATAATAAATTAAACTGGGAAATACGTGCAACAGAATTGTTGAAGCACCTAAACAAGTCTGTATCTGCAGTGAGAATGATGTCATATGTAGAAGATTTATTAAAAGAACTTGCATACTTTGCTTACTTTCATTCTGTTATGTCATATGGGGACATATTCTGGCGTAGTGCGTCAAATCGAGAAAATGTTCTTAGCATGCAAAAATGTATAATAAGAATCATTTGTGGTGTACATTCGAGAACATCATGTAGAAACCTGTTCAAGAAACTTCATATTCTGACCACTGCTTCTCAGTATATTTATTCCTTAACGAAAATTTTTGCAAGTAATATGTCTCTATTTCCAACCAATAGCTCAATGCATAGTATCAGTATGGGAATAAGAACAATTTACCATCGTACAATATGCGTTAGATGAGTATGTGCTAAGCAAGACCGTAAGAGATGGAAAAGAGCCACCATGGAACAACAACAGAGTTAGAAAACTGCAGTGGAAGCAAAGAGAACTTCACAGCAAACATAAACATAGCCAAAGCCTTGCAGACAAACAAAAATTACGTGAAGCAAAATGTAGTGTGAGGAGGGCTATGCGAGAGGCGTTCAATGAATTCAAAGTAAAGTTCTATGTACTGACTTGGCAGAAAATCGTAAGAAATTCTGGTCTTATGTCAAAGCGGTAGGTGGATCAAAACAAAATGTCCAGACCCTCTGTGACCAAAATGGTACTGAAACAGAGGATGACAGACTAAAGGTCGAAATACTAAATGTCTTTTTCCAAAGCTGTTTCACAGAGAAAGACTGCACTGTAGTTCCTTCTCTAGATTGATGCACAGATGACAAAATGGTAGATATCGAAATAGACGACAGAGGAATAGAGAAACAATTAAAATCGATTAAAAGAGAAAAGGCCGCTGGACCTGATGGGATACCAGTTCGATTTTACACAGAGTACACGAAGGAACTTGCCCCCCTTCTTGCAGTGGTGTACCGTAGGTCTCTAGAAGAGTGTAGCATTCCAAAGGATTGGAAAAGGGCACAGGTCATCCCCGTTTTCAAGAAGGGACGTCGAACAGATGTGCAGAACTATAGACCTATATCTCTAACGTCGATCAGTTGTAGAATTTTGGAACACGTATTATGTTCGAGTATAATGACTTTTCTGGAGACTAGAAATCTACTCTGTAGGAATCAGCATGGGTTTTGAAAAAGACGGTCGTGTGAAACAAACCTCGTGCTATTCGTCCACAAGACTGAGACTGCCATAGACACGGGTTCACAGGTAGATGCCGTGTTTTTTGACTTCCGCAAGGCGTTCGATACAGTTCCCCACAGTCGTTTAATGAACAAAGTAAGAGCATATGGACTATCAGACCAATTGTGTGATTGGATTGAGGAGTTCCTAGATAACAGAACACAGCATGTCATTCTCAATGGAAAGAAGTCTTCTGAAGTAAGAGTGATTTCACGTGTGCCGCAGGGGAGTGTCATAGGACCGTTGCTATTCACAATATACATAAATGACCTGGTGGATGACATCGGAAGTTCACTGAGGCTTTTTGCAGATGATGCTGTGGTGTATCGAGAGGTTGTAACAATGGAAAATTGTACTGAAATGCAGGAGGATCTGCAGTGAATTGACACATGGTGCAGAGAATGGCAATTGAATCTCAATGTAGACAAGTGTAATATACTGCGAATACATAGAAAGATAGATCCCTTATCATTTAGCTACAAAATAGCAGGTCAGCAACTGGAATCAGTTAATTCCATAAATTGTCTGGGAGTAGGCATTAGGAGTGATTTAAAATGGAATGATCATATAAAGTTGATCGTCGATAAAGAAGATGCCAGACTGAGATTCATTGGAAGAATCCTAAGGAAATGCAATCTGAAAACAAAGGAAGTAGGTTACAGTACGCTTGTTTGCCCACTGCTTGAATACTGCTCAGCAGTGTGGGAGCCGTACCAGATAGGGTTAATAGAAGAGACAGAGAATATCGAACAGAGAGCAGCGCGCTTCGTTACAGGATCATTTAGTAATTGCGAAAGCGTTACGGAGGTGATAGATAAACTCCAGTGGAAGACTCTGCAGGAGAGATGCTCAGTAGCTCGGTACGGACTTTAGTTAAAGTTTTGAGAACATACCTTCACCGAAGAGTCAAGCAGTATATTGCTCCCTCCTACGTATATCTCGCGAAGAGACCATGAGGATAAAATCAGAGAGATTAGAGCCCACATAGAATCATACCGACAATCCTTCTTTCCACGAACAATACGAGACTGGAATAGAAGGGAGAACCGATAGAGGTACTCAGGGTACCCTCCGCCATACACCGTCAGGTGGCTTGCGGAGTATGGATGTAGACGTAGATGTACTTAAAAAAAGACAGTTTAGACAGAGTTCGAAAGACTTTTTGTAGGCAACTCCTTCTTCTCTATAGACAAATAACTTAACAAGGACTGTTAGACCAGCTTTAATAAAAATTACTGTTAGATTGCAGTTTTGACAGCACTTAGCCATAACAGTCAAGATTAGGTATGTTTTGTATGATAAGTTTGTTAGAAGTGCATAACTATATACTACAATGTATTAATTCTGTAAATATTAGCAGTTCCACTTCACTGTAATGCATTCACATATTTTGAAAATCTGACAGGGTAGTGAGTATTATACTCAAATGTCTTATGTTTTTATTTTAGATTTTCTTACTTGTCCACAACCATGAGAATCATCTAATTTCTGGGTCTATGCAATAAAAACTGAATCTAATCTTATCTGGAAAACTGTCTGTTTGAAAGTTGAAAATACTTCTTATCATGCACTTTGTCATGTGTAGACATTTTAAGTGGTGTAACAAGACAAGTTAACTTGCTAATAAATCCTTCCTCTGCCATGGGAAACAATCATCATTATGTATGGGTGAACAGGCCTCCAAGTATGGATCCATAATCAAATAGCTCAAAAATGCATCTCCATTGCATTAATCATTAATTATGCTAGAGAATACCATGAAAATATTCACCAGTCTATAATGCTGCTCCTGACAACTTGACTTCTTCAAGGAATGGGCACAATTCACTTGTTTTCAAACTTACACCAAAGTACAGTACATCTGCTTGTGAAGCTGAGGTAATGGCACATCAAAAAAGGCTACATGCCATGGGTTATTTGCAAGATTTTTGTGTTACACTCAAGTACTGTTACCTCCTAGTTGATATGGTCAGTGAACTATTCCATAGTGTTTTTGTTGGCCCTCACACATTTTTATAGTTGTGTTCACATTGTCCTGCTGTCACTAGGCTACTCGCAACACATGTTCACTGCAGGGGCTTGCTAACTTGCCGTTTCAGAAATTTGATTTAAGATCAAGGAAATGTGAAGTGCAAAAATTTATAAACTAGAACTTAGGTTATAAAGTTTGTATTTATGGTTACAGTTTTCATTTATAATCTGAGATTATAGTGAATTACAGTGCTGTCAACAGGTACTTTTTCCGTTTACAGAAGCCCAATGAAAGGAAGAGGCCAATTCAAAATACCAGAAATAAAACAACATAACAAATTAGATACATCATCAGATGCAGATGAGTTCAATGATACATATGCAAGGGTAAGTTATTGTCAATGACATGGTGTAAATGCTGCATGTTTACAGTCTCATCTTATAACAAAGCTGAGTTTCAATTAATAGGGAGAAAGAAAACAAAACTCAGAACGGCATAACATCAGATATGGGCTCCCTCGATGATTGATTGGTTGTTAACCTTGTTCAGTTCACAACCTAAGTGTTAATATATATCTTACAGTTTCAAGCAAACCAAAGTCACTTACAGATTCCATAAATATGCAGTTTATTGTAGAATTGTTGTCTGATATCTTTGGGAAAGAAATTTATGACACATGGGAATATTGGTGATGAGAGTGCACCTAAAAGTAATAATTTGACACTTTGTGACATGTGTGGTCTGAGTGGGGCACAGTGAAGTGAGTGGAGGATGCCCCCAGGGATCAGTGCTTGGGCCACTTCTGTTCCTTATTTATATAAATGTTATGCCCTCTAGTATTACAGGTGATTCGAAAATGTTTGTGTGTGCTAATGACACTAGTTTGGTAGTAAAGGATGTTGTATGCAACATTGGCATTGTTTCAAATACTGCAGTTCATGACATAAGTTCATGGTTTGTATAAAATTAACTAATGCTAAATCACAGTAGGACAGTTTTTACAGTTTCTAACACACAATTCAACAAAACCCTATGTTTCAATTTCACATAATGGACTGTGATTAGTGAAACTGAACAGTTCAAAGATCTAGGTGTTCAGATATATAGTAAACTTTCGTGGAAAGCCCACATTCAGACTTTATGCTGCCATTTTTACTATTGAATGGCATCTGAAGTAAGTGATAGTTCAACACAAAAAGTAGTCTACTTTGCTTATTTTCATTCACTTGTGACATATGACATTATACTTTGCGGTAACTCTTCCCATTCTCAAAGGATATTTCTGGCTCAGAAATGGGTGGTTTGGGCAATAACTGGTGTAAGTTCGTGAACCTCTTGTCGGCCCCTGTTCATTAGTCTGGGTATTCTGACATTGGCCTCTCAATAAATATATTCTTTACTGTCATTTCTTCTTAACAATATCAGCTTATTCTCAAAATTAGCAGCTTTCACTCAGTTAATACTAGGCAGAAATCCAATCTGCATTTGGATTGCACTTCCTTGACTCTTGTGCAGAAAGGTGCGCAGTATACTGCTGCATCTGTTTTCAGTGTGCTACCACAAACTGAAACTGAAGAGTTTCCTCATGGATCACTACTCCTATTCTGTTGAAGAGTTCCTTGAAAAATTAAGATGATCCTTGTGTTACATTGTTGATTGTGTTCACATAAACTTATGGCTTGTCTTTTTTTGGGTTCATAAACATTTTATTTTATCTGTCATTACTGTTATGTTCCATGATCTTGCAGATTTGCTCCTCAATTTGGTCCTATGGAAATAGACATGTAAAACAGTAAATAAATAAAATTGAACTAAAGAAACAAGCAGCTAAAATAGGTCTTCACATCTCCTTTGAAAAAACTAAAATATTGACAATCATCAAGCACTCGTGTAAATACCTCATAGTTCAAGAGCAAAAGATTAAAATAGTAAAAGAATTCAAATATCATGGAGAATGGATTAGTTGGAATGCTGGGGAAAGCAAAGCAATGGAATCCAGAAAAAATAAACTTTAATTGGCCCTCCAACTAACAAAAAATACACAGCAAAAAATCCCTTTCATGGGGGTCCAAAATTACACATTACAAGACAGTGGTTAAGCCAGAAGCACTGTATGCAGCAAATACACTAAACATGAATTTCAAAGGCAAAGTGGAGAAACTTGAGCTAAAGTAAAGAAAAATTTTAAGAAAAATCATGGGACCAAAATTTCAACACAATAAAATTATATACATCAAAAATGAAACTCTCTACAAGAAAACTGAAAAACTTTCAGATACTATGCGAGAAAAAAGGATAAATTTTTATGGTCATCTTCTCAGAATGAATTCCAACAGATTAACCAAACAAATGTTTGACTTTTTCTGTAACTGCAAAACAAAACCCAACTGGTTTAAAGAAGCTGAGAAAGGCCTAGTAAAATTAAAGATTTCAGAAAATTCCCTTATCAATTGAACAGTTAAATTAATTACTAAAGATGAAAACATAAGGTTCCAAGACAAATCTACACAAAAGGCCAAACCCTTTCATCTCAGAAGAAGAGAGGAAAAGAAGATCAGAAAGAATGAAGAAATACTGGACCCTAAGAAAAAAACAATGCACAAAGAAATTATTTATCCAGCATACCTCAAAGTGTTTGACAGCAGTAAAGCCATGGCTAGAAATTTATATGGATAAGAAACATAGCACCCCACTGTTTGTTATCTCTATCTACAAGTCTTTGTTATTCATCTTTAGATATTAAAGTTTTGGAAAGCACTTTCAACCATTCGGTACACCCTTGCTCCTGTTTGGTACACCATAGCTCTGACAACAAGTTTCTGCCAGTCCCTAATTTTTGTCTGCTTAAGTATGCACTCAGCTTTGAAGCTTTGCTTTAAATTAATGGCTGAACATATTTCAAAGTAAGTCATGTCAAATTTGAACACATTTCCTTCTTTATCAAAGATTAACACAAATTATTTTTGTTCCTTATCAATATTTAAGCCCTTCTGCTGAGATGAAATTTTGTACCCGTTTTCATCTCCAAGTTTCATACCTTCCACACCTTTGATTTTCTCCTTCCCATAAAAAATTTAACCAGATTTCCTCTAAATCAATGATATAATTTCTTTTCTTGCATTAATCTGTAGCTGTCTTGCTTCACCTCAAATGACATTATGTTTAGATTGTTAATTTTGTCAAACCTCTCAGTAATGTTTTCTACAATTCTAGCTAGAGGGTAAGGAAAGAAACAGATTTCCACCAAACCTAAGCCTTGTGGACAATCCAAGGATACCCACAGACTGCAAGTTTTGAGCTAGTCTTACAATAGATAGATGTATGGTGCTGTTTCATGCAGTCACATTTGTTGGTTGCTGTTAATACAATTTGACAAAAATTGATGATAGTATTGACACTGCCTATAACTTTTCAGTAGATTATTACAGATACGCTCTGATATTCCCACAGATATCAGAATTCTCACAACCTTTTATCAACAAAGTAACTATTACTGTAAACATTCACAGATATATCCACAGGAGTGCATACTTCTAGCCATAGCCATGGATGCTGTATGGGAAGTGGTGTCAACAGTGATGAGTAGGATTCCAGATGGTAATAAGATTTACTTATTTCCAGCATTCTGGAAGTCATCATGTCAGCGACTGTATGATTTACCAAATTATGCAATAAATTGTGAAGAACTGTTGAAGTTGCACTATTAATTTTCTTTATTACTTGATAACTACACTCCTGGAAATTGAAATAAGAACACCGTGAATTCATTGTCCTAGGAAGGGGAAACTTTATTGACACATTCCTGGGGTCAGATACATTACATGATCACACTGACAGAACCACAGGCACATAGACACAGGCAACAGAGCATGCACAATGTCGGCACTAGTACAGTGTATATCCACCTTTCGCAGCAATGCAGGCTGCTATTCTCCCATGGAGACGATCGTAGAGATGCTGGATGTAGTCCTGTGGAATGGCTTGCCATGCCATTTCCACCTGGCGCCTCAGTTGGACCAGCGTTTGTGCTGGACGTGCAGACCGTGTGAGACGACGCTTCATCCAGTCCCAAACATGCTCAATGGGGGACAGATCCGGAGATCTTGCTGGCCAGAGTAGTTGACTTACACCTTCTAGAGCACGTTGGGTGGCACGGGATACATGCGGACGCCTGTCGCGACACCACTGGAGGCGGGCTGCACGATGTTGGGGCGTGAGCGGAAGACGGCCTAACAGTGTGCGGGACCGTAGCCCAGCTTCATGGAGACGGTTGCGAATGGTCCTCGCCGATACCCCAGGAGCAACAGTGTCCCTAATTTGCTGGGAAGTGGCGGTGCGGTCCCCTACGGCAGTGCGTAGGATCCTACGGTCTTGGCGTGCATCCGTGCGTCGCTGCGGTCCGGTCCCAGGTCGACAGGCACGTGCACCTTCCGCCGACCACTGGCGACAACATCGATGTACTGTGGAGACCTCACGCCCCACGTGTTGTGTAATTCGGCGGTACGTCCACCCGGCCTCCCGCATGCCCACTATACGCCCTCGCTCAAAGTCCGTCAACTGCACATACGGTTCACGTCCACGCTGTCGCAGCATGCTACCAGTGTTAAAGACTGCGATGGAGCTCCGTATGCCACGGCAAACTGGCTGACACTGACGGCGGCGGTGCACAAATGCTGCGCAGCTAGCGCCATTCGACGGCCAACACCGCGGTTCCTGGTGTGTCCGCTGTGTCGTGCATGTGATCATTGCTTGTACAGCCCTCTCGCAGTGTCCGGAGCAAGTATGGTGGGTCTGACACACCGGTGTCAATGTGTTCTTTTTTCCATTTCCAGGAGTGTAGTTTCAAACCTAAGATCATTATCAAATCATTGGAGAAACTATGCAATAACACCCATTACGACAGCTCCATGACTGTTCATTCTAGTTAAACACAGCTTGTAAAGCATCGCAGGGCTGAACTTCATTCAATAGATATTATTGTGTAGCTTATTGGATAATTTGATAATAACCTTAGTTTGAAACTAGTCATCAAGTAATAAATAAAATTAATAGTGCAACTTTGATAGTTCTCTGCAATTTATTGCATAATTTGGTAATGAGATTTATACTTACAAATAAAAGTCCTTCTGCATCTTAAAAACAGTACCACAACCACATCACAAGGTCTGAAGATATTTCCACTAAGTAACTCTCTCCAAATAAGACAGAAAAATGCAAATATACATATGTTCAGCTATTAGTTATAAACATATATTCTTAGTAATAACTCTTATAAATGTTCTGAAAAACATTTTTTGTGTATTATAAGCCTCCTTGCATGTACAAAGTAATCTTTCTGCTCAAATAAATCTTTGTACTTAGAAAAATATTTTCATTAGCAAAACTGATAAACTCACATTCATGTGAAGTATACACTTAGGAGTAAACAGCAGATCAACTGTGTGACTAGGATAAACACAAGGTGTTTTTCTTTGACAAATTACATTTTAGATGGAATGGAATCAGCACTATTTGTGAATAACAGATTCAGTTACAGTTGCCTCACTTCACTAATATAGGGTGTCACAGGAGGAATGGTCAGTATTCAGGGATGTAACAGGAACAATCATTTGAAGCAAGAAAAAACTAATAAACATCGGCTCGCTCTAAAAATGTTACCTTAAGATTGAGCTATCAGCACTACTCCACCTTCGATACTGTGAAACAAATCTCTTCTGCTGCAAGTGCTTTCCTTTCCATATTTTGAGAGGTGGTAGTGTGGACCAAAACAAGGAATAAAGTCCAGTAAACGTGGGCTTCAAAATATGTACATTAAGAGCTATGAGCACGTGGTCGGTAAACAAGATATGTTTCACAGTAGCAAAGATGAGCAAGTACTCATAGGTCGTTGGTATCCACTTTAGAGCCCATGTTTACTGGACTTTTTTTTAATTGGGTCCATACTACCACCTGTCAAAATATGAAAATGAAAGAGCTTGCAGTAGAAGAGATTTGTTTCACAGTATTGAAGATGTAGTAGTGGTCAAACCTCTTAAAGTATACAATTTAGAGCCCATGTTTACTGGTTCATCCCTGAAATGTGCGTGAATATTGACCATTGCTCCTGGGACACACAGTATATTTTTTATTATTCCACATTTGTACTATGATTGTTCTCATTTGTGATGTGATGTATGGAAAATGCATTGTGGGTCAGACATAAACTTTATTAATTTGCTATGAAACTGTATGTTTTATTTCTACCTTTTCAGGATTCCTTTTGTGTTGATGACATGGAGGTGGAGTCACTGCATTCTGATAAAAATGAATGTGATATTGAGGAATCGAGGCATTACATAAGAAAGAGACGCAGAAAAGTACTCAAAAAGTCATCTAAAAGATGGAGACGTATTACTGGTTGTCATGATTCAAATACAGATGAAACTGATTGAGAAGATTTAATTTGGAAATTAAAATAAACATCTAGTCTTTACTCACTGTGTTGAGTTTTTAAATAAATGTTAAAAATTACTATATTTGATGTTGTTTATGGTAACAAAAGACCTATCTTACTACCTTCGATCTTTACATGAACCATGTATTAAAGTGTCATAGTTCTA